>NC_086450.1:296895271-297198128 GCF_028390025.1 Pseudophryne corroboree | reverse complement strand
GCGTTTAGGGCATTGGAAGTCAGATGCTTATAAGGGTTACATTTGTGGCGAAAAGTTGCGTTAAATAGAAGCTTCCTGCGAGTTTGTTATTTGGAAATCTCAGGGCCTTAAGCTACCCGCCGTTAAAGGGAGTTTGGAGTTCTTTTCACCTTTTTTCCTCGCAAAATATTTGAGGTTTGGTCTTGTTCACCTCCATCTGGGTCACCCAAATAACTAAGTTTTTCCTTTCCCTGCGAAATTTGAATGGAATTTATATTATTAAACAAATTATTTAGTTTTACCTTTTATTACAGGTTTTTTTTACATTATCAAGCCGGGTGTGGATTGTAGGTCATTATTATGTCTATTGGGCCGGTAGGCATCAGGCGGCTAAGTCATTCCCTTTCGATATTAGGTGGATAGGTATAAGGGGTATGAGATGGAGTAGTTTATTGAGTTTACTCTCGGATTGTGAAGAGAAATGGGGTGCCCCAGATTGTTTAGTTGTGTATTTAGGTGGTAATGACTTGGGTACCTGTAAAGGTATTGAATTAATTAATGAAATAAAGAGATATTTTAAGTTGGTTACGGAGCGTTGGCCGCTGGTTAAGTTGTTATGGTCAGAAATTATACAGCGTAGATTTTGGAGGGGCACTCAAGGTGGAACAGCTTTGGATAGAGTGAGGAGAAAGGTTAATGCTGCGATTTCCCGGTATGTCCTTAGTCTAGGAGGTCAGGTGGTAAAGCACACAGAGTTACATTACGAGACAGTGGAATTTTATAGATTAGACGGGATGCATTTGTCTAAGATTGGGATGGAGTTATTTGTCACAGCTTTGGTGGATGGTTTGAAGGATGTATGAGGCGTTTGGTTTTTTGGTGGTGGCGGTATCGAAGTCTGGAAGCCTTCGAGTTTGGCAGAAAGCAGTGCTCATCGGTGGCTCAATTTAGCGCAGCAGAGCTTGGCTAGCATTTCCCCTTTGAGAAAAGGTGAGTCGGTCACTACCTCAGGGGAGGACCAGGTCACCATCTTAAGGAGGGACCAGCACTGTGCTAGTTAAGGGGAGATGGTTCTACCCAAGACGGATTGCGCAAGGGGCAGAAACTCCGCCCCATTTGTTTAATGATTAAAAGTTTTTTTAAGCCATGGCCGAGTTGAAACTGCTTTTTTCGCCACCAGTGATTAAGATTTCTAATTCCAGATTTGAATTTAAATAAATTTGGCTGTGACCTCCTTATCCAATCTATACAGTTGTCCATGTCTTTATTTATTGGTTGAATTATTTAAGATATGGCGTAATAATAAAACATATGGGTGACTTATGTGGATTCTGTATATTAACTGGGATTGGCACAACTAACAACAGGGGTGTAAAGTCTGACATACTGGTGGTTTTAACTATGGCCAGAAGGTATAGCTTCAGATAAGCTTTACACAGCATGTAAATTTGGCCATTTGGATTGATTTCAAGCATGATAGATCAAAGTAGTTTGGAAGTCAGGTCTGGAAATGGGACAGCAACACTAAAGAAAATATGCGTAGACAACAGAAATGTCAAGATAAACTGACTTTGAAAGGCATGGTAATGAGCAGACCCAATGGAATAATAAAAAGAGAGTGTAAAGTGAGGCGATCATAATAGGAGTGCCCTCTCCTGGGGTAGATGGTCACCTCCAAACACACAGCATCTAGGAAAACAGTACACTAGTCAAGGGTTTTTGTGCAATCTAGCTGTGGCTAGTTTTATTTTGCAGTACAAAAACAAAACTGAACTAAACATTATAGATTCCCTTTTTCAAAGTGGTAGGACCTAATGCCCCTACCACAAACACAAGCATATGCACAGTACTTACAATCAGTAAATCACAGTATCTCATAACAGGCCTGAAGTCTGTTTTCCCAGGTAATGAGACCCTTAGCCAAGCCTCAACACAGATTACAGGTGCAGGCACTCCTTAGCTTTCTCTCAGGCTGAAAGCCTAAAATATTGAAATTGGATTTATGTTTCAGTAAAAGCCCAAACTCTAATCAAGTCTGCTTAGCAGAAACAGACATTTCCTGGAGGTTTAAAATTCTTTGGCCAGAAACCTGGTAAGAACACATTTCCCATTTATCACTTTACCAGTGCTTCTATCATAATAATAACAGTCAGAGTCATACACATATTAGCAAAGCTTAAGCACAGGTACACTGAAGACTAGGGGTGTAAACTGGTTTAATAAGGTGCACCAGTATGAATTTGGTGCAGCCTATGATATAAGTGGTCACATGACCATAAGTACAACCTCCAGAAGAACCACATTCATATTTCTATGGCAACTAGCATGACATCAGCTTAACAGAAGAGGCATGTACAGCAGGGGAGCAAAAAGATCCAGCATCATGAGACATATAACAACTAGAGATGAGCGGGTTCGGTTTCTCTGAATCCGAACCCGCCCGAACTTCATGTTTTTTTACACGGGTCCGAGCGACTCGGATCTTCCCGCCTTGCTCGGTTAACCCGAGCGCGCCCAAACGTCATCATCACGCTGTTGGATTCTCGCGAGGCTCGGATTCTATCGCGAGACTCGGATTCTATATAAGGAGCCGCGCGTCGCGGCCATTTTCACACGTGCATTGAGATTGATAGGGAGAGGACGTGGCTGGCGTCCTCTCCGTTTAGAAATTAAAATAGATAGGAGAGTGAGAGTGAGACACTTCATTTACTTACTGGAGCTTAGGAGGAGTTATACTAGTGACTGATGACCAGTGACCTGACCACCAGTGCAGTTTTATAATTTATTATTATTTAATAATCCGTTCTGTTCTTGTTCTCTGCCTGAAAAAAACGATACACAGTGACTCAGTCACACTCACATACCATATCTGTGCTCAGCCCAGTGTGCTGCATCATCTATGTATAATATCTGACTGTGCTCACACAGCTTAATTGTGGGGGAGACTGGGGAGCAGTTATAGGTTATAGCAGGAGCCAGGAGTACATATTAAACAGTGCACACTTTTGCTGCCAGAGTGCCACTGCCAGTGTGACTGACCACTGACCACTGTGACCAGTGACCTGACCACACTGACCACCAGTATAGTATATTGTGATTGAATGTCTGCCTGAAAAAGTACACTCGTCGTGTGACTTGTGTGGTGTTTTTTTATTCTATAAAAATTAAAAAACTAATTCTGCTGACAGACAGTGTCCACTCCAGCAGGTCCGTCATTATATAATATATACCTGTCCGGCTGCAGTAGTGATATATATATATATTTTTTATATCATTATTTATCATCCAGTCTACTAGCAGCAGACACAGTACGGTAGTTCACGGCTGTAGCTACCTCTGTGTCGGCACTCGGCAGTCCATCCATAATTGTATACCACCTACCCGTGTTTTTTTTTTTCTTTCTTCTTTATACATACTACATCTCATTATCATCCAGTCTATATTAGCAGCAGACACAGTACAGTACGGTAGTCCACGGCTGTAGCTACCTCTGTGTCGGCACTCGGCAGTCCATCCATAATTGTATACCACCTACCCGTGGTTTTTTTCTTCTTTCTTCTTTATACATACTACATCTCATTATCAACCAGTCTATATTAGCAGCAGACACAGTACGGTAGTTCACGGCTGTAGCTACCTCTGTGTCGGCACTCGGCAGTCCATCCATAATTGTATACCACCTACCCGTGGTTTTTTTTTTCTTTCTTCTTTATACATACATACTACATCTCATTATCATCCAGTCTATATTAGCAGCAGACACAGTACAGTACGGTAGTCAGCGGCTGTAGCTACCTCTGTGTCGGCACTCGGCAGTCCATCCATAATTGTATACCACCTACCCGTGGTTTTTTTTTTCTTTCTTCTTTATACATACTACATCTCATTATCATCCAGTCTATATTAGCAGCAGACACAGTACAGTACGGTAGTCCACGGCTGTAGCTACCTCTGTGTCGGCACTCGGCACTCGGCAGTCCATCCATAATTGTATACCACCTACCCGTGGTTTTTTTTTTCTTTCTTCTTTATAAATACTACATCTCATTATCAACCAGTCTATATTAGCAGCAGACACAGTACAGTACGGTAGTCCACGGCTGTAGCTACCTCTGTGTCGGCACTCGGCAGTCCATCCATAATTGTATACCACCTACCCGTGGTTTTTTTTTTCTTTCTTCTTTATACATACTACATCTCATTATCATCCAGTCTATATTAGCAGCAGACACAGTACAGTACGGTAGTCCACGGCTGTAGCTACCTCTGTGTCGGCACTCGGCAGTCCATCCATAATTGTATACCACCTACCCGTGGTTTTTTTTTTTCTTTCTTCTTTATACATACTACATCTCATTATCAACCAGTCTATATTAGCAGCAGACACAGTACAGTACGGTAGTCCACGGCTGTAGCTACCTCTGTGTCGGCACTCGGCAGTCCATCCATAATTGTATACCACCTACCCGTGGTTTTTTTTTTCTTTCTTCTTTATACATACTACATCTCATTATCAACCAGTCTATATTAGCAGCAGACACAGTACAGTACGGTAGTCCACGGCTGTAGCTACATCTGTGTCGGCACTCGGCAGTCCATCCATAATTGTATACCACCTACCCGTGTTTTTTTTTTTCTTTATTCTTTATACATACTACATCTCATTATCATCCAGTCTATATTAGCAGCAGACACAGTACAGTACGGTAGTCCACGGCTGTAGCTACCTCTGTGTCGGCACTCGGCAGTCCATCCATAATTGTATACCACCTACCCGTGTTTTTTTTTTTCTTTCTTCTTTATACATACTACATCTCATTATCAACCAGTCTATATTAGCAGCAGACACAGTACAGTACGGTAGTCCACGGCTGTAGCTACCTCTGTGTCGGCACTCGGCAGTCCATCCATAAGTATACTAGTATCCATCCATCTCCATTGTTTACCTGAGGTGCCTTTTAGTTGTGCCTATTAAAATATGGAGAACAAAAATGTTGAGGTTCCAAAATTAGGGAAAGATCAAGATCCACTTCCACCTCGTGCTGAAGCTGCTGCCACTAGTCATGGCCGAGACGATTAAATGCCAGCAACGTCGTCTGCCAAGGCCGATGCCCAATGTCATAGTACATAGTACACAGTGTCGGCCACTAGGGTCGCTTATCTTACTCACACAGCTACCTCATTGCGCCTCTTTTTTTCTTTGCGTCATGTGCTGTTTGGGGAGGGTTTTTTGGAAGGGACATCCTGCGTGACACTGCAGTGACACTCCTAGATGGGCCCGGTGTTTGTGTCTGCCACTAGGGTCGCTTATCTTACTCACACAGCTACCTCATTGCGCCTCTTTTTTTCTTTGCGTCATGTGCTGTTTGGGGAGGGTTTTTTGGAAGGGACATCCTGCGTGACACTGCAGTGACACTCCTAGATGGGCCCGGTGTTTGTGTCGGCCACTAGGGTCGCTTTTCTTACTCACACAGCTACCTCATTGCGCCTCTTTTTTTCTTTGCGTCATGTGCTGTTTGGGGAGGGTTTTTTGGAAGGGACATCCTGCGTGACACTGCAGTGACACTCCTAGATGGGCCCGGTGTTTGTGTCGGCCACTAGGGTCGCTTATCTTACTCACACAGCTACCTCATTGCGCCTCTTTTTTTCTTTGCGTCATGTGCTTTTTGGGGAGGGTTTTTTGGAAGGGACATCCTGCGTGACACTGCAGTGACACTCCTAGATGGGCCCGGTGTTTGTGTCGGCCACTAGGGTCGCTTATCTTACTCACACAGCTACCTCATTGTGCCTCATTTTTCTTTGCGTCATGTGCTGTTTGGGGAGGGTTTTTTGGAAGGGACATCCTGTGTGACACTGCAGTGACACTCCTAGATGGGCCCGGTGTTTGTGTCGGCCACTAGGGTCGCTTATCTTACTCACACAGCTACCTCATTGTGCCTCTTTTTTTCTTTGCGTCATGTGCTGTTTGGGGAGGGTTTTTTGGAAGGGACATCCTGCGTGACACTGCAGTGACACTCCTAGATGGGCCCGGTGTTTGTGTCGGCCACTAGGGTCGCTTATCTTACTCACACAGCTACCTCATTGCGCCTCTTTTTTTCTTTGCGTCATGTGCTGTTTGGGGAGGGTTTTTTGGAAGGGACATCCTGTGTGACACTGCAGTGACACTCCTAGATGGGCCCGGTGTTTGTGTCGGCCACTAGGGTCGCTTATCTTACTCACACAGCTACCTCATTGCGCCTCTTTTTTTCTTTGCGTCATGTGCTGTTTGGGGAGGGTTTTTTGGAAGGGACATCCTGCGTGACACTGCAGTGACACTCCTAGATGGGCCCGGTGTTTGTGTCGGCCACTAGGGTCGCTTAGCTTAGTCATCCAGCGACCTAGGTGCAAATTTTAGGACTAAAAATAATATTGTGAGGTGTGAGGTATTCAGAATAGACTGAAAATGAGTGTAAATTATGGTTTTTGAGGTTAATAATACTTTGGGATCAAAATGACCCCCAAATTCTATGATTTAAGCTGTTTTTTAGTGTTTTTTGAAAAAAACACCCGAATCCAAAACACACCCGAATCCGACAAAAAAAATTCGGTGAGGTTTTGCCAAAACGCGGTCGAACCCAAAACACGGCCGCGGAACCGAACCCAAAACCAAAACACAAAACCCGAAAAATTTCCGGCGCTCATCTCTAATAACAACAGCATCATATACAGTTAATGCTGAAACTCCAGGACTGCTCTGATACTAATATCAATTGTTGTTTTATCATAGATAGCTCATTGTTGCTATTTTATTGCTAGTTAATGTTCACTCCTACTGGATATTTTGTTGTGGTTATGCTCAATTTCTTATTTTGTGACATGAACCTGATGTATTTATTCCATTAAGGTGTAATCTTTATCTCCTGGGAGTTTTATTAATATGTACTGTACGGTACATATATTTGTGTATCTATTAACTTTGTGTTGTTTTTATGTATTAATTTAATACATTTTACATTTCTTTGTTTGTGTTTTCCTTTATGTGACACTAATGTCCTGCATTTGTCTTTGTTTCTGCTGTATTTTGAAGGGGACTGTCACTCCCCTATTGTAAGTGGCAGCAGGTGTTTTCTGTCAGCTATACTAGCATTATTAGTGCTTAGAGCACCTGGTTATTTATGTGTTTGTTCCACACTTAAACCTATGGTTCCCATTACTTTTTCCACATCATCAGGATTAGGATTGTCACCTGGATTAAGAATTATTTTCCACAGTCTCTCATGCTTAAATTGCCTTTCCATTGTGAACTTCCATGTGGTATAGTCCAAAGAACCTCTAACTTTATGCACATTTGATGCAGCTATCATGTAGATGCAGTGTGCTAAATAAAATATAGACCCCACTGTTTTTCTATGCAGTACATGGGCCCATAACCTGATGATGTATGTGTGCTATTGTGATAGGACCATGCAGGAGGAATTCAATTAGGTGTCAGGAGGATTCACCCAGAGACTTCTACTGACATTTCTGCACTTTCCAGTAGCAGGGATCTCACTTAAAAGTGCTCGCTGCTCTATAGACATCAAGCACATTTTAGCAAGTTCCTCCATTGTTGGAGTTGAAATGCAACGGCAATGGCTGAATCCCCCTTTGCATCTAATTGAATTACACCTAAGTAGTTTATAGTAGACACGGAATCTGCACATGATTATGGGCCTCACGGTGAGACTTAAACAGCTTGTACAGTAGGTTTATTGCAGTGTGCAGAGATACAGAAGTAATCATAGTAATGTACACTGAAAGCACAGTATACAGTGAACTCATGTATTGCAAGGTAATTTTGGAGAGCTACAATAGTACTACACAGTGAACAACACAGTGTTGCAAATGCGCAGTATTAGGCAGCCATCTTGGTAAAGGATGCCAATGCTTGCAGTAACAGTGGCTGGGGCTCACTTCCTGCAGCCATGATGTGCAACCATAGGCTACTCTGAAGTTCAATAATCTACTGGTCTGTGAGCGATGCTGCATCTTTGTACATAGCTGCTTAGACTCTCAAAGCCACTGGTGGGAATCTCAGTAAGTTCACAGGTGGCAACATTATCAGATTTTTGCACATTACCTGTGTACAAATTTGCATTTGGAAATGTATCTTTTATGTATATACTACATCAGTATATGCAGATATAAACCCAATGCGTATTCAATCAAGCATTAGCGTACATCTTTAAATAAAGCCCAGAGACCACAAGTATGCATATTCAGTCTTCTTATTATTGATATACAGTATAATACTTTGTTTTGTGGTTATTCAGGGCAAGGTCTGGTATATAGGTTGACAGTCATTATGTTGACCCCATATGGCCAACAGGCACATGGTCAACATGGATGATAGGTCAACATATTAAAGATAGACATTGGAAAAGGTCAACAGGTTCAAATGGTCGACAGTTTCATATGGTCACCATGGCAATGTTCGGCACATTTTTGGGGGTTTCATGTTTTTGGACTTTTTCCTTTCTTGACTATGTCACAAATTCTCACCTTTAGTAACCATCTTGCAGTGAAGTGGAGCAAGACACCATGCCTAAAATGTGTCTACCTTTTGACCCTGTTGACCTCTTGTATCTGTTGACCTTTTCTACAGTCGACCTTTTGACCCTGTCAACCTTTTGCATGGCATCAACCTATTAACTGTCTTTATACTTTATTGTATATCTATTGAACCACAACCCTTCAGATAGCAGTAGCACCTGGAATCCAGTACTGCAAGCAAGCTATTGTTTATGTTTGTTAAAATGAATTTGCACTTGTTAACTTTTTCACAAGGATATCTATGCACTGCAGTGTATTGTTACTTGTGTAGTAACAATACAGACAGTGTGATTTCAAGATTATATGTCCAAGAAATACTGTGCTGTGTCTGAGCGAGCTGCACCCCAAAGAGTACCTCTTTTTCTGTTACAAAAAGAAGCCCAAAAATATATAAATATTTTTATCTCCAGTCTTTTATATTTAAATTGAATTAATATTTTCAAGGATGTGTGTTTCATAGAGGCAGCATATATTGGTGTCTTTCATGAGTGTGGACATGTCCCTATCAGATCCACCCCAAAGATAACCAGTACTAGAAAACCTTTCTATTCTTTTATAATTCAACTCAATTTGTATTTCAAGAGTGTGTGTTCATAGAGGCATTGTATATTACTGTGCTTAGTGGGTGTATACATGTCCCCTTAATTTGCACACTAAAAATAAGCAGTGACAAAAAGTTTATATTTAACTGGTGTAAAAAAGATTTTTTCAAGTCTTTTAGAATAATAATTCAATATAAATCATATTTTTTCAAAGGTGTGTGTATCATAGAGGCAGCATATATTACGGTCCTTAGTGCATTCATGCATGCTCTCATCATCTGCACCCCAAAAATAAGCTATTCCAAAAAGTCATTTTTTAACTGGTGTTAAAAAGTCATATCAAGTCTATTATAATAACACAAACATGTGTAGCACATACAATATACTTAGTGGTTCAGATTTTCTGATAGGTCCATGTAGGAGATGCTGGCTTTGGCCAATACATTTTCTGGGGATTTTTGGCTTCAGAAACCACAGCTACTGAAAGAAAATTGTAATTTACCATGCCACCAACTGAAGCAAGTACAGTAGTTACCTAATGGAATTCCATTCTTTATATGCTTCAGCAATTGGAGGAACAGCAACAAGCTATAAAGTTGTACATATCAAGCCAAGAGATGCAGAGAGGAGGGACTTGTACTGCAGCACACAGAATAATACTCTCAGTTTTATTCAAGACATTGAAACCATTTGAAATTGTAACCAAGGAAGTGAGTTCAGACAATGCCAACCTGAGTAATTTCATACCCTTAATTAAACTAATGGAAAAGTAGCTGGAGAAGCTGAAGGAGCAGATGAAACTAAGCGATCCTGCTAAGTACAATATGTTTTATTTTCTCCAGCAAATGCTGCTGCTAGAAAAAACCTGACCTCTTTTAAAGAGACTCACTAGTACCGAAGATGAGTAACGCACCAGTGTGAAACATTGGCCCTCATTCCGAGTTGTTCGCTCGTTCTTTTTCATCGCATCGCAGTGAAAATCCGCTTAGTACGCATGCGCAAAGTTCGCACTGCGACTGCGCCAAGTAACTTTACTATGAAGAAAGTATTTTTACTCACGGCTTTTTCTTCGCTCCGGCGATCGTAATGTGATTGACAGGAAATGGGTGTTACTGGGCGGAAACACGGCGTTTCAGGGGCGTGTGGCTGAAAACGCTACCGTTTCCGGAAAAAACGCAGGAGTGGCCGGAGAAACGGTGGGAGTGCCTGGGCGAACGCTGGGTGTGTTTGTGACGTCAACCAGGAACGACAAGCACTGAACTGATCGCACAGGCAGAGTAAGTCTGGAGCTACTCTGAAACTGCTAAGTAGTTAGTAATCGCAATATTGCGAATACATCGGTCGCAATTTTAAGAAGCTAAGATTCACTCCCAGTAGGCGGCGGCTTAGCGTGTGTAACTCTGCTAAATTCGCCTTGCGACCGATCAACTCGGAATGAGGGCCATTATTACATCTGGTTAGGCTTAAAAGAATTGCATGCATACATTGACACCACTACAGTGACTCAATCTGATAATCAACAGAATGGTGGAGGACTACATTAATGATAAAGTACAATTTAGCATTTCACACAGTCCCTTTGAATACTCAGAGAAAAATCATTTGGAGCACCTAGTACAAACTCACTTTGGTGTACTTAAGCTGCCCATCCTCCAGTGTTTACTTGGAAAGAGTGTTTAGCACTGCTGGGAACTTTGTGAGCAATCCACGTACAGTAAGATACTACTTCCAAAAATGTGTAAAAACTGATGTTCATAATTTTTTTTTATCAGGTTTATTCCAAAGGGGATGTGCTAATATTGTGTGATGATGATATTAACAACATTGAGGATGGTGATGAAGATAATGCTAACATGTTCCAAAAGTGACAATGATTAACAACACTGGCCCTCATTCCGAGTTGTTCGCTCGCAAGCTGCTTTTAGGGAGTGAATCTTAGCTTAGCAAAATTGCGAACGAAAGATTCTCAAAATTGCGAATAGAAATTTCTTTGCAGTTTCTGAGTAGCTCGGGACTTACTCTGCCACTGCGATCAGTTCAGTCAGTTTAGTTCCTGGTTTGATGTCACAAACACACCCAGCGTTCGCCCAGACACTCCTCCATTTCTCCAGCCACTCCCGCGTTTTTCCCAGAAACGGTAGCATTTTTTCACACACTCCCATAAAACGGCCAGTTTCCGCCCAGAAACACCCACTTCCTGTCAATCACATTACGATCACCAGAACGAAGAAAAAACCTTGTAATGCCGTGAGTAAAATACCAAACTTCTTAGCAAATTTACTTGGCGCAGTCGCAGTGCGAACATTGCGCATGCGCAATTTGCGGAAAATCGCTGCGATGCGAAGAAAATTACCGAGCAAACAACTCGGAATGACCACCACTGTTAGTTGCCTTAAGCCCATGAATATAATATGGCATTTTAGAAATGTATTTTACATTTTTTTCCCTGTTATTTCAAAGCAGTTATTTTCTTTCCTGTATCTTTGAACATTTTGCAAAGAATTTGTTGACTTTATCGATGCAATGAGTTACAGTACTTAGAGATTCTTACCTATTTGATCTCATACTAATTGCCTTACCATTTTTTATTTCAAATGTTTTTCTTTTATCAACATTTGTTACATGCATTGTGACTGGTCTGCAGCCAGTAAGTTTCAGAATCAGTCAAATTAATTCTAAACTATAGTTTGCTCTACAATGTAAAACTTGGTGCAAGAGGCACAGAAACAGAAAACACTAACAGAGAGAAAGTAGTGATCATGATACTTTTTGGCACTATTTAATCCTCATGTTAATGACCCCAAGTAATTAAACCTTTTTACTACATGCTGTTTTAAGGAATTTTTGTGAAAATTAGAAATTGATTGAATGTTTTTACCTAGTTTTATGATATTTTCAATGTATTCATGTAAGTTAAAATAGCACAATGAAGATCTTGTACTGGTTCATAAAACTCAAAATTGTCATAACTTCTAGTGCCAGTGGAAATAAAGACAATAATTGGCAGTTATTTTACAGTTTTAAAATTCATGGATTGCCACTAAGTAAAAATTAAAATGGTATTGTCAATCTGGTTTCACTGTAATTGGCATATGACATCACACATACAATTTATGTACTTTTAACAGATAATTTAAATTGTGTTGTTTTCCATTTGGGTTTTGAGTGATATTGTTGTACATTAATTAGTTGTATATATGGGCAGAGCTTCTATATTAATTATTAAAACACATATCTGTTACCGTTTTAATCTCTTAACTAATGCTACAAGAAGGATATTACATCCCATGTTATACTTTAAAGTCTTAATAAATTAGATAGATTGTATTAGAGTTTTAGCTAAATGAGCACTTGAAACTTTAATCATGAAGGTACAACAGGGAATAATAATGCATAGTCATATGGATTCCATCACATTAAAGGAACAATTGCATAGGAAACACACACCGTTTTATACGGGAGATGATTGTATACCTGGGATTTTCTGACAGTTGAAATGGAAACAAATTAGTTATGGCTAATGAAAAGGGATACCAAATAAGAAACATGTATATTGAAGATCAGTGCAAATGGGACAATATCAAAGGTAAACACAACATTTCTAATGCTGTCCATATGATATCGCTCTAACTATCCAACTAGTTGTCTTGTTGAAATGATAGTCTACTGGTGTGTGAGCAAACAATAATAACATTTGCTCCGACATGATGGAAAACTTGTCACTTTGGAGATCAGCTGTGTGTGTATGTTACTGGTGTGTGTGAGAGAGGAGCATATCACAGTGGCGATTATCTGTGTGTGTGTGTGTGTGTGTGTGTGTGTTACTGGTGTGTGTGAGAGGAGTGTGTCACTGTGAAGATCAACTGTGTGTGTGTGTGTGTGTGTGTGTGTTTTTGCTACTAGTATGAGAGAGAGGAGAACATCACTGTGGAGATCACCTGTTTGGGCAGAATGGATGGTGTATGTGTGTCGCTTTCTGTATCCATGTCCCCTCCTGTGTGTGTATGTGTGTGTACCTTCCTGTGTGTGTGTTACCAGTCTGTGAGAGGAGCACATCACTGGATATAACCTGTGTTACTGGTGTGTGTAAGAGGACTGCGTCACTGGAGATCACCTGTGTGTGTGTGTGTGTGTGTGTGTGTGTTTGTGTGTGTGTGTGTGTGTGTGTGTGTGTGCTGCTGGTGTGTTTAAAAGGAGGAGTGCATCATTTGAGATCACCTGCATTTGTGTGTGTTAGTTACTGGTGTTTGAGTGAGGAGCTCATCATTGGAGATCACCTGTTTGGGCAGTATGGATTACTGCCTCACATCACTGAGGTCACGGGTTCATTTTCCCACCATCACCCTAACTGTTTGAAATTTTTATATTGCATGAGTTTCCTACAGGTACTCTGATTTCCTCCCACAATCTAAAAATACACTGGTAGGTTAATTGGCGCCTGACAAATATTAACACTAGTGTGTAAGAAGTGCCATAGGGGAAGCCAGGGGTATCCCCAGGTAAGCTGGCTCTCAGATGCTGTAGGTGCCATTACCATGTGGCCTTACACTGGGAATTTAACCCAGATATATTTGTAATTATTTATGGGGTGGGTGTGGGGTGCGGTGGCCCCTGTGTCGGTATGGCTGGGCTGCTTCAGGTCGGCACACCCTAACACTTTATTAACACTTATTATTTTCCCTATCACTTTGTATATATTATTTTAATCACACCACTTACATAGCACTTCTGTGCTTCTTATTAACCCCTATTAATTCTCACCTGTGTGCTGACCTGGGGTGGCTGACCTGTGCCGACATCGTGGGGTCCTGCACCCCAGGCCCAAACCTAGCATTAGGGACCCCCAGTGACGGAGAAGCCTTGTCGATCGGCCTGGGGGCTTAACCCTATATCTGCAGATATACGCAACTAAGATCTCCGTATTATCTGACTATTATTATGTAGTAATATTTTTCACTTGGTGTGCATTAGGGAACACAGTTTTTTTCCTACACAGTCTGTGAGAGGAGCACATCACTGGAGATAACCTGTGTTACTGGTGTGTGTAAGAGGACTGCGTCACTGGAGATCACCTGTGTGTGTGTGTGTGTGTGTGTGTGTGTGTGTGTGTGTGTGTGTGCTGCTGGTGTGTTTAAAAGGAGGAGTGCATCATTTGAGATCACCTGCATTTGTGTGTGTTAGTTACTTGTGTTTGAGTGAGGAGCTCATCATTGGAGATCACCTGTTTGGGCAGTATGGATTACTGCCTCACATCACTGAGGTCACGGGTTCATTTTCCCACCATCACCCTAACTGTTTGAAATTTTTATATTGCATGAGTTTCCTACAGATACTCTGATTTCCTCCCACAATCTAAAAATACACTGGTAGGTTAATTGGCGCCTGACAAATATTAACACCAGTGTGTAAGTGTGTGCATGTACATGGGCAAACTAGATTGGCCAAGATGTTCTTATCTGGCTTCAGATTCAATGTTTCTATGCCTCCGTCCCTACCCATAGGCAATCCCTTCTCTTGGCAAGTGGCTCAAATTATAACAACAATAGCAATGGTATATAATACGATTACTAGAGCTGCCGCCACATCATGCAGTTTAAGGGACAGAGCAGAGCTGCTGCACATGCTCAGTGGTAGCAGCTTCTTCTACCACGTTTGCTGTGTGTGTGGATCTGATTCCTCACTGAGTGCACTGGACCAGAGAGTAGATACCAGGAAGAAGAGATATGAGCCTTACCATGAGGTGGGAGAATATGTTACTAGGTTCTTCTACTGCTCCCCCAGACTCCCGCATTTGCTCCAAAGTTTTGCAGAGTGGGAGATTGTGGACTGCATTTGGAAATCCCCCTCTAGAAATCCAGCATTTGCCACTGCTACCCAAGTGTTCCTCTGCCTGTACCCAGGTGTACCTCTCACTTTACCCATGTGTCCCTACTTATGTGTACCTCTGCTCTCTTTTGTTATTTGTTTGTACTCCTGTCTATGTGGCTGCTAATTGTTTTCTCCTCTCTCCTGTGTATATACACAATACATAACTTGAAATTTTGTATTTCAAACTTAAATTAAATACTTTTTTTCCCCTTATTACTTTTAAATAACATAGACACCACTGTAGCTCACAAGTGATGCGACACTGTTTTCTCTGAGCTGCTGTTTTTAAATATTTTGCTACTTGGCTATCTGATCCAGGCAGTGGTAAAAGAGGAGATATCCGCGCAACACTGATGAGCTACAGTTGCATATCAAAAACTTTTTTTTAATGAAAAACAGAATTTTACTTAATGATCCTGTTCTGGCTATGCCATGGAGAATGATTATACCAGAACCAGTAGGTCCACTTTAAGACTTAAGTAGGTTTTCCCAGCATGGTTATCATGAGTGGTTACCACATATTCAGATGTGTCCAATTACATCTAGCCTACCTACACGGTAAACAGCACTTTTAGTCACTACTAGTATAATAAATGCCGGTGGGGCGTGGCCATGGCAGCAAGGATGTAGGACGTGGGTGTGTGAGCTCCCTGGACCCAAATCCTGACTAAGAACACTTTCCCGCATCACCCAGTGACCTGCCCGCTCTGTCTGCAGCGCCAGGGGAGTTGGAAAGTGCCAGAGTTGAAGCACCATACGAGAGGAGTGCGGGCACCATCTATCCCCTACACAGCCACCCGGACACCGTCCAACGTCCTGCCCAGTCCAGTTGTGGGATTCTAGGAGCCGGCTACTGCCGGAAAGAGGGATGGGGAGCCCTGAGGAGGCCCGAGGTGACACGCGGTAGCACACGTGGACGTGCCCCTGCTCCATCGATCTCCCACCGTATACCTGCTGGATTGAGTGCCGGAGCTAAGGCGCCAAAAGAGTGGAGCGCAGATGCCAGACACCCCCTGCATGGCTGCCTGGACTCTGTCCATCACTCTGCCCAGCCCAGTCACGGTATCCCTTGGGCTGGCTACAGTCGGAGCCGAAGCGCCATGAGAACCTGCACGGCTGGAGCTCCAGAGCCGGCTTATGCAGGCTTGTGGAGAAGCTGTCTGAAAGAAGGAGAGGGAGGCCGGAGGAGGCTTGAGGGGATATGTGGCAGTACATGTGGATCGGCCCCCGCTTCATTGAACTCCTATTGTCTAATTGCTGGATTTGGTCGTATTCCTCTGCTTGCTGCCATTGCAGGGCCCGGTGCTGTATGAGACTGTGAGGGGTTGGTGTGGCAGCACTATTCTGCTGACTCTGACCAGGGGGAGGAAGAGCTTCCTAAAAGACTGAGGAGGGGGTATCCCCTGCAAGAGTTCAGACTGCATGATGCGCACTTAAGCTGCTGTGGTGATTATATCTGCTGCGAGTGAGAGACGGTGGGCCTAATGGGGAGCTTCCTTAGAGGTTGGTCGATGGGAGAGGAGGAAGGAGAGTGCTGTGCTACCCTTATTAAACACACAAATTAGTGCCCTCTTGTATCTCATACATGAATATTATAGTGCAGCCATAATAGACAAGCATGTGTGAATTTCTGACAACTCTGTAATTTTCTGAAGCTGCTTTGTTGTTGGTTACAGTACTGGAAGATAATTGGAAGATACATGTAATAAGTACAGATGTAGCCACCTTTATCTTGACTGATTCTCCGCCTAGACGGATGTTTAGTCACGCTAAGGCGATAGCTGAGTTTAATCACAGGCAGGCGCATTGAGGCGATTCTAGATACTCAGCATGCATTACACATCTCCACCACTGGGTGGCTAATGCTCCACTAATCCAGTACTTTTGATCGTACAGTATAGCGGCAGATTGATCTACAGTTCTGGCATTTGGTCAGTGACGACTGTAATGTTAATACTGTAGGCGTAACGGGAGGTGGTGGAAAAAGATGGTGACCTACTGTAGAGTACTGTATGTGTATGGAGATGCAACTAATTGCGTAAAAGGAAGAATGTACAGTACAATGTATAAACACTGTGCTTTTAAAATACATGTACAGTACATGAGCGTCTGAGTTCCCTAAGGCATAATGGGAATGGTGGGCTAGCGGGAGGTGGTGGAAAATACCGTGCTTTAGAAATGCGAGCGTCCGAGTCCCCTAAGGCATAAACGAACACCAATGAGGAGGGGGACGGCCGCTGTTTGCTGTACTTTTACACATGAAATTGTGAATCTCTCATGAGGCGTCATGGGCTAGCGATAAAGGCTCCCACCTCCCACGCTGGGAGTCCAGGGTTCGAGTCCTGATGTGCCTTTCTTTTTTTTTATTGTAATAATATACTGTATTATTTTATTTTCAATGTAAGACAGTCAATGGAAGGGTGCACGCAAGTTTCATATAAATCAGAGTACATCTGCAGGAGCGATTCTTTATGCTAAATGCAACTACACAGCGGCAATGAATAGAAATGAGTGTATTCTGATGCAACTAACTGAGCAAAACAGTACTGTAGATCTTCGGCGTTTGTGTATTGCACAGGACCTGAATTCCCTCCCTGTCTGCTGCATGATCTGTGCAGGCTCACAGGGGGGAAGGGCAATGGGGGTAGGGGGAGACGATGCCAAATACCATGCCTTTGAAATGCAATTACATTAGCGTCCGAGTCCCCTACGGCATAAACCAACACCAATGGGAAGGAAGTGCCAACCTTTTTTTTTATGTTTTCCCGTGACATTCACTTTAATATTATTATTTTTTCTCTCTAATACATCCAATGGAAGGATGCACACAAGTTTCACATAAATCAGAGTAGATCTGCAGGAGCGATTCTTTACGCTTAATGCAACTACACAGCGGCAATGAGTAGAAATTAGTGTATTCTGACTGAGCAAAACAGTAGAGATGAGCGCCTGACATTTTTCGGGTTTTGTGTTTTGGTTTTGGGTTCGGTTCCGCGGCCGTGTTTTGGGTTCGACCGCGTTTTGGCAAAACCTCACCGAATTTTTTTTGTCGGATTCGGGTGTGTTTTGGATTCGGGTGTTTTTTTCAAAAAACCCTAAAAAACAGCTTAAATCATAGAATTTGGGGGTCATTTTGATCCCAAAGTATTATTAACCTCAAAAACCATAATTTCCACTCATTTTCAGTCTATTCTGAATACCTCACAACTCACAATATTATTTTTAGTCCTAAAATTTGCACCGAGGTCGCTGTGTGAGTAAGATAAGCGACCCTAGTGGCCGACACAAACACCGGGCCCATCTAGGAGTGGCACTGCAGTGTCACGCAGGATGTCCCTTCCAAAAAACCCTCCCCAAACAGCACATGACGCAAAGAAAAAAAGAGGCGCAATGAGGTAGCTGACTGTGTGAGTAAGATAAGCGACCCTAGTGGCCGACACAAACACCGGGCCCATCTAGGAGTGGCACTGCAGTGTCACGCAGGATGGCCCTTCCAAAAAACCCTCCCCAAACAGCACGACGCAAAGAAAAAAAGAGGCGCAATGAGGTAGCTGACTGTGTGAGTAAGATAAGCGACCCTAGTGGCCGACACAAACACCGGGCCCATCTAGGAGTGGCACTGCAGTGTCACGCAGGATGGCCCTTCCAAAAAACCCTCCCGAAACAGCACATGACGCAAAGAAAAAAAGAGGCGCAATGAGGTAGCTGACTGTGTGAGTAAGATAAGCGACCCTAGTGGCCGACACAAACACCGGGCCCATCTAGGAGTGGCACTGCAGTGTCACGCAGGATGGCCCTTCCAAAAAACCCTCCCCAAACAGCACATGACGCAAAGAAAAAAAGAGGCGCAATGAGGTAGCTGACTGTGTGAGTAAGATAAGCGACCCTAGTGGCCGACACAAACACCGGGCCCATCTAGGAGTGGCACTGCAGTGTCACGCAGGATGGCCCTTCCAAAAAACCCTCCCCAAACAGCACATGACGCAAAGAAAAAAAGAGGCGCAATGAGGTAGCTGACTGTGTGAGTAAGATAAGCGACCCTAGTGGCCGACACAAACACCGGGCCCATCTAGGAGTGGCACTGCAGTGTCACGCAGGATGTCCCTTCCAAAAAACCCTCCCCAAACAGCACATGACGCAAAGAAAAATAAAAGAAAAAAGAGGTGCAAGATGGAATTGTCCTTGGGCCCTCCCACCCACCCTTATGTTGTATAAACAAAACAGGACATGCACACTTTAACCAACCCATCATTTCAGTGACAGGGTCTGCCACACGACTGTGACTGATATGACGGGTTGGTTTGGACCCCCCCAAAAAAGAAGCAATTAATCTCTCCTTGCACAAACTGGCTCTACAGAGGCAAGATGTCCACCTCATCATCATCCTCCGATATATCACCGTGTACATCCCCCTCCTCACAGATTATCAATTCGTCCCCACTGGAATCCACCATCTCAGCTCCCTGTGTACTTTGTGGAGGCAATTGCTGCTGGTCAATGTCTCCACGGAGGAATTGATTATAATTCATTTTAATGAACATCATCTTCTCCACATTTTCTGGATGTAACCTCGTACGCCGATTGCTGACAAGGTGAGCGGCGGCACTAAACACTCTTTCGGAGTACACACTTGTGGGAGGGCAACTTAGGTAGAATAAAGCCAGTTTGTGCAAGGGCCTCCAAATTGCCTCTTTTTCCTGCCAGTATAAGTACGGACTGTGTGACGTGCCTACTTGGATGCGGTCACTCATATAATCCTCCACCATTCTTTCAATGGTGAGAGAATCATATGTAGTGACAGTAGACGACATGTCCGTAATCGTTGTCAGGTCCTTCAGTCCGGACCAGATGTCAGCATCAGCAGTCGCTCCAGACTGCCCTGCATCACCGCCAGCGGGTGGGCTCGGAATTCTGAGCCTTTTCCTCGCACCCCCAGTTGCGGGAGAATGTGAAGGAGGAGATGTTGACAGGTCGCGTTCCGCTTGACTTGACAATTTTCTCACCAGCAGGTCTTTCAATCCCAGCAGACTTGTGTCTGCCGGAAAGAGAGATCCAAGGTAGGCTTTAAATCTAGGATCGAGCATGGTGGCCAAAATGTAGTGCTCTGATTTCAACAGATTGACCACCCGTGAATCCTTGTTAAGCGAATTAAGGGCTCCATCCACAAGTCCCACATGCCTAGCGGAATCGCTCCGTGTTAGCTCCTCCTTCAATGTCTCCAGCTTCTTCTGCAAAAGCCTGATGAGGGGAATGACCTGACTCAGGCTGGCAGTGTCTGAACTGACTTCACGTGTGGCAAGTTCAAAGGGCATCAGAACCTTGCACAACGTTGAAATCATTCTCCACTGCGCTTGAGACAGGTGCATTCCACCTCCTATATCGTGCTCAATTGTATAGGCTTGAATGGCCTTTTGCTGCTCCTCCAACCTCTGAAGCATATAGAGGGTTGAATTCCACCTCGTTACCACTTCTTGCTTCAGATGATGGCAGGGCAGGTTCAGTAGTTTTTGGTGGTGCTCCAGTCTTCTGTACGTGGTGCCTGTACGCCGAAAGTGTCCCGCAATTCTTCTGGCCACCGACAGCATCTCTTGCACGCCCCTGTCGTTTTTTAAAAAATTCTGCACCACCAAATTCAAGGTATGTGCAAAACATGGGACGTGCTGGAATTTGCCCATATTTAATGCACACACAATATTGCTGGCGTTGTCCGATGCCACAAATCCACAGGAGAGTCCAATTGGGGTAAGCCATTCCGCGATGATCTTCCTCAGTTGCCGTAAGAGGTTTTCAGCTGTGTGCGTATTCTGGAAACCGGTGATACAAAGCGTAGCCTGCCTAGGAAAGAGTTGGCGTTTGCGAGATGCTGCTACTGGTGCCGCCGCTGCTGTTCTTGCGGCGGGAGTCCATACATCTACCCAGTGGGCTGTCACAGTCATATAGTCCTAACCCTGCCCTGCTCCACTTGTCCACATGTCCGTGGTTAAGTGGACATTGGGTACAACTGCATTTTTTAGGACACTGGTGAGTCTTTTTCTGACGTCCGTGTACATTCTCGGTATCGCCTGCCTAGAGAAGTGGAACCTAGATGGTATTTGGTAACGGGGGCACACTGCCTCAATAAATTGTCTAGTTCCCTGTGAACTAACGGCGGATACCGGACGAACGTCTAACACCAACATAGTTGTCAAGGCCTCAGTTATCCGCTTTGCAGCAGGATGACTGCTGTGATATTTCATCTTCCTCGCAAAGGACTGTTGAACAGTCAATTGCTTACTGGAAGTAGTACAAGTGGGCTTACGACTTCCCCTCTGGGATGACCATCGACTCCCAGCAGCAACAACAGCAGCGCCAGCAGCAGTAGGCGTTACACGCAAGGATGCATCGGAGGAATCCCAGGCAGGAGAGGAATCATCAGAATTGCCAGTGATATGGCCTGCAGGACTATTGGCATTCCTGGGGAAGGAGGAAATTGACACTGAGGGAGTTGGTGGGGTGGTTTGCGTGAGCTTGGTTACAAGAGGAAGGGATTTACTGGTCAGTGGACTGCTTCCGCTGTCGGCCAAAGTTTTTGAACTTGTCACTGACTTATTATGAATGCGCTGCAGGTGACGTATAAGGGAGGATGTTCCGAGGTGGTTAACGTCCTTACCCCTACTTATTACAGCTTGACAAAGGGAACACACGGCTTGACAAATGTTGTCCGCATTTCTGGTGAAATACTTCCACACCGAAGAGCTGATTTTTTTGGTATTTTCACCAGGCATGTCAACGGCCATATTCCTCCCACGGACAACAGGTGTCTCCCCGGGTGCCTGACTTAAACAAACCACCTCACCATCAGAATCCTCCTGGTCAATTTCCTCCCCAGCGCCAGCAACACCCATATCCTCCTCATCCTGGTGTACTTCAACACTGACATCTTCAATCTGACTATCAGGAACTGGACTGCGGGTGCTCCTTCCAGCACTTGCAGGGGGCGTGCAAATGGTGGAAGGCACATGCTCTTCACGTCCAGTGTTGGGAAGGTCAGGCATCGCAACCGACACAATTGGACTCTCCTTGTGGATTTGGGATTTCGAAGAACGCACAGTTCTTTGCTGTGCTTTTTCCAGCTTGAGTCTTTTCATTTTTCTAGCGAGAGGCTGAGTGCTTCCATCCTCATGTGAAGCTGAACCACTAGCCATGAACATAGGCCAGGGCCTCAGCCGTTCCTTGCCACTCCGTGTGGTAAATGGCATATTGGCAAGTTTACGCTTCTCCTCCGACAATTTTATTTTAGGTTTTGGAGTCCTTTTTTTACTGATATTTGGTGTTTTGGATTTGACATGCTCTGTACTATGACATTGGGCATCGGCCTTGGCAGACGACGTTGCTGGCATTTCATCGTCTCGGCCATGACTAGTGGCAGCAGCTTCAGCACGAGGTGGAAGTGGATCTTGATCTTTCCCTAATTTTGGAACCTCAACATTTTTGTTCTCCATATTTTAATAGGCACAACTAAAAGGCACCTCAGGTAAACAATGGAGATGGATGGATACTAGTATACAATTATGGATGGACTGCCGAGTGCCGACACAGAGGTAGCTACAGCCGTGGACTACCGTACTGTACTGTGTCTGCTGCTAATATAGACTGGATGATAATGAGATGTAGTATGTATAAAGAAGAAAGAAAAAAAAACCACGGGTAGGTGGTATACAATTATGGACGGACTGCCGAGTGCCGACACAGAGGTAGCTACAGCCGTGGACTACCGTACTGTACTGTGTCTGCTGCTAATATAGACTGGATGATAATGAGATGTAGTATGTATAAAGAAGAAAGAAAAAAAAACCACGGGTAGGTGGTATACAATTATGGATGGACTGCCGAGTGCCGACACAGAGGTAGCTACAGCCGTGGACTACCATACTGTACTGTGTCTGCTGCTAATATAGACTGGTTGATAATGAGATGTAGTATGTATGTATAAAGAAGAAAGAAAAAAAACCACGGGTAGGTGGTATACAATTATGGACGGACTGCCGAGTGCCGACACAGAGGTAGCTACAGCCGTGGACTACCGTACTGTACTGTGTCTGCTGCTAATATAGACTGGATGATAATGAGATGTAGTATGTATGTATAAAGAAGAAAGAAAAAAAAACCACGGGTAGGTGGTATACAATTATGGACGGACTGCCGAGTGCAGACACAGAGGTAGCTACAGCCGTGGACTACCGTACTGTACTGTGTCTGCTGCTAATATAGACTGGATGATAATGAGATGTAGTATGTATAAAGAAGAAAGAAAAAAAAACCACGGGTAGGTGGTATACAATTATGGATGGACTGCCGAGTGCCGACACAGAGGTAGCTACAGCCGTGGACTACCGTACTGTACTGTGTCTGCTGCTAATATAGACTGGATGATAATGAGATGTAGTATGTATAAAGAAGAAAGAAAAAAAAACCACGGGTAGGTGGTATACAATTATGGATGGACTGCCGAGTGCCGACACAGAGGTAGCTACAGCCGTGGACTACCGTACTGTACTGTGTCTGCTGCTAATATAGACTGGTTGATAATGAGATGTAGTATGTATGTATAAAGAAGAAAGAAAAAAAAACCACGGGTAGGTGGTATACAATTATGGACGGACTGCCGAGTGCCGACACAGAGGTAGCTACAGCCGTGGACTACCGTACTGTACTGTGTCTGCTGCTAATATAGACTGGATGATAATGAGATGTAGTATGTATAAAGAAGAAAGAAAAAAAAAACACAGGTAGGTGGTATACAATTATGGATGGACTGCCGAGTGCCGACACAGAGGTAGCTACAGCCGTGAACTACCGTACTGTGTCTGCTGCGACTGGATGATAAATAATGATATAAAAAATATATATATATCACTACTGCAGCCGGACAGGTATATATTATATAATGACGGACCTGCTGGACACTGTCTGTCAGCAGAATGAGTTTTTTATAGAAGAAAAAAAAAACACCACACAAGTCACACGACGAGTGTTTAACTTTTTCAGGCAATCACAATATAGTATACTATACTGGTGGTCAGTGTGGTCAGGTCACTGGTCAGTCACACTGGCAGTGGCACTCCTGCAGCAAAAGTGTGCACTGTTTAATTTTAATAATATGTACTCCTGGCTCCTGCTATAACCTATAACTGCTCCCCAGTCTCCCCCACAATTAAGCTGTGTGAGCACAGTCAGATATTATACATAGATGATGCAGCACACTGGGCTGAGCACAGTGAGCACACAGATATGGTATGTGACTGAGTCACTGTGTATCGTTTTTTTCAGGCAGAGAACGGATTATATTAAATAAAACTGCACTGGTGGTCACTGGTCAGTGGTCAGTCACTAGTAAACTCTGCACTCTCTAGTACTCCTAAGCTCCAGTAAATCAAGTGTCTCTGTCTCAATCTCACTCTCTCTCTTCTAATCTAAATGGAGAGGACACCAGCCACGTCCTCTCCCTATCAATCTCAATGCACGTGTGAAAATGGCGGCAACGCGCGGCTCCTTATATAGAATCCGAGTCTCGCGATAGAATCCGAGCCTCGCGAGAATCCGACAGCGTCATGATGACGTTCGGGCGCGCTCGGGTTAACCGAGCAAGGCGGGAAGATCCGAGTCGCTCGGATCCGTGTAAAAAAATCTGAAGTTCGGGCGGGTTCGGATTCCGAGGAACCGAACCCGCTCATCTCTACAAAACAGTACTGTAGATCTTCGGCATTTGTGTATTTCACATGACCTGAATTCCCTCCCTGTCTACTGCATGACCTGTGCAGGCTCCCAGGGGGAAGGGCGATGGGCTAGCGGCAGGCGGTGGAAAATACCGTGCTTTAGAAATGCGAGCATCCGAGTCCCCTAAGGCATAAACGAACACCAATGGGGAGGGTGGCAGCCGCTGTTTGCTGTACTTTTACACATGAAAGTGTGAATCTCTCAAGAGGCGTCGTGGGCTAGCGATGAAGGCTCCCACGCTGGGGGTCCAGGGTTCGAGTCCTGATGTGCCTTTCTTTTTTTTTCTTTCTATTGTTATAATATACTGTATTATTTTATTTTCATTGTAAGACAGTCAATGGAAGGGTGCACACAAGTTTCACATAAATCAGAGTAGATCTGCAGGAGCGAATCTTTAAGCTAAATGCAACTATATTCGGCATTTGTGTATTGCACAGGACCTGAATTCCCTCCCTGTCTACTGCATGGTCTGTGCAGGCTCCCAGGGGGGAAGGGCAATGGGGGTAGGGGGAGACGATGGCAAATACCGTGCCTTTGAAATGCAATTACATGAGCGTCCGAGTCCCCTACGGCATAAACCAACACCAATGGGAAGGAAGTGCCAACCTTTTTTTTTTAATGTGTTCCCGTGACATTCCCTTTAATATTATTTTTTTTTCTCTCTAATACATCCAATGGAAGGATGCACACAACTTTCACATAAATCAGAGTAGATCTGCAGGAGCGATTCTTTATGCTAAATGCTACTACACAGTGGTAATGAG
Organism: Pseudophryne corroboree; assembly: GCF_028390025.1. Lineage (NCBI taxonomy): Eukaryota > Metazoa > Chordata > Amphibia > Anura > Myobatrachidae > Pseudophryne > Pseudophryne corroboree. Next base: position 297,172,648 of record NC_086450.1, on the reverse strand, counting down.
TAGAAATGAGTGTATTCTGATGCAACTAACTGAGCAAAACAGTACTGTAGATCTGTGTTTGTGTATTGCACAGGACCTGTGTAGGCTCCCAGGACGCACGACGTCTGAAGATTGCACTGCACAAGATTGCGCTGCACATAGAAAGCAAAGACTGCTGCACATAGTGAGCTGCACTCTCCTGCCCTTGCTGCAAGCAAGGTGATCGGGCCGCAAAAGGACCCCAGCCATGACACCGTCTTTATGCGCAATGAGCGTCTCAGACGTCATGTCTGAGACGCACATTGCGCATAAGGACGGTGTCATGGCTGCTGTTAGGGACCGTCCTTATGCTCTCAATGAGCTGCGTCTCCTCGTTCGCTGGCGGGACAGAACTCTCGCCAGCAATGAGGAGAAGGTCCGAGTGTATAGGAGGGCCAGCAGGGAGATCCTCCGGACATACAACCGGAGGAGATCCGTGAGGTCACTGCAGAGGAGGTGGAGTGACCTCGTCCGGAGGACTCCAAGGCGCCTGCAGGCCATAAGGGATTGTAAGTACAGTACATTACTGTAGATTACTGTACTTTAAGTTACTGTAGTTACAGGTACAGTACATTATAGCAGGTGGCTGCTGTAGCAGCAGGTATCCGGTCTATACAGCAGTGTATCTGTGGTAAACAAATGGTTAGACAAAGCCCAAACATTAACCAGGGTCAAAAGGTCAATTTTTTTTTTTTTTACACTTTTCCAATTTTTTTTACATTTACTATCCATGTCAAAAGTGACACCATCTAGGTCGACACACCATGTCGACCTATATCTGGTGTCAACCAATTGGTGTCGACCTAGATGGGGTGGCTTTTGAAATTGGTTGACAACAGTTATACTGTAGGTTGACATGGCCGTTAAGTTGACATGGAAAAAGATCGACATGAGTTTTACAAAAACTATTATTAATTTTTTTAACTTGTATATATAGTTATTTACAATCCACGTGGTCTACGATTGTGCAGTGTATCAGGCAGTGTACAGTATATGCAGTGTATCACAGTGTATCGTGCTGAGTAATTGCAGCGTGTCATGCAGTGTACATTCAGTATATGGTATTGTGCAGTGAGTGTAATGCATAGTGAATCACATCATGCAGTGTACTGTATACATATGTGGTAATTGCAGTGTTTTGTGCAGTGTATATTGTATCATATTTTGCAGGGAAATGTGCAGTGTATCATGCAGTGTAATGTGCAGTTTGTCGTATTACGCAGTGCAGTGCATACAGTATGCAGTGTCGTGCAGTGCATCGTGTGGTGTAATTGCAGTGTGTCGTGCAGTGTACCTGCAGCGTATTGTGCAGTGTAATGTGCAGTTTGTCGTATTGTGCAGTGTACTGTATCACATAATGCAGTGCATATGCAGTGTCGTGCAGTGCATCGTGTGGTGTAATTGCAGTGTGTCGTGCAGTGTACCTGCAGCGTATTGTGCAGTGTATCGTACATTATCATTCAGTGTAATGTGCAGCTGTAATTGCAGTCTCCTGCCTCCCACGCTGAGAGTCCCGGGTTTTATTCCCAAAGTTCCAGTCAATATTTTTTTGTTATAAGGGAGATTTGTGTTTCAGATAGTACAGTGTTCTAAGGGACGTTACTGTGGCAGAAATTATTCTAAGGGATGTTACAGTGGCCTAATGTGTTCTGACGTGCATTACTCTTGCATAATTTGTTATAAGGTTCATGACTGTGGCAGATCTCTACTTTGTGACGTAATGTGGATATACTACTGCACTACTGCAGACCCTCCAACATGACCCGCCCCACTAGGTACAAAATGCTCTGTTTCTGGACTTCCCTCTTAATTTATGATTTCCATCACCTGTGTTGAACTAGTTAATGGATAAGAAAGCTGTTTCTTCACAGGTGATGACAATAATAAATTAAGAGGGAAGTCCAGAAACAGAGTATTTTGTACCTAGTGGGGCGGGTCATGTTGGAGGGTATGCTACTGTGACGTACAGTACAGTAACGTGAATAAGGTGCTCTGCTGTGTGACACAACGTGATCAAGGACAGTACTGTGACGTGAATAAACTGCATTACTGTGACATGACGTGAATAAGATGAATTCAGGTGAGTGCTGCATCATCTGTCATGAAATCAATTTATACTGTAATGAACAGTACTGAGATGGTTAAGGGTGGGAGGGTTGCATGCTGATGTGTGTCATAATGTTTATAAGGGCAATGCTAATGTGTGTTACAATGTCTATAAAGGTAGTGTTCTGTCTAATACCCTGGACCTACTGTACTGTAGCGATACTGTAAGTGTACTGTATGTCACATTTAGAAATGTGCCCCTTAAGTTTTGAAGACAGTACAGTACACTATGCCCTCCTGAGTGATTAGGGGCAGGGTACTAGAATGAACAATTCCATTGATTGTGATGTCATAAAGATGCTGTCAATGTTGAATTTCATTGGCTGTACAGTATGCTGCCATTATACTGTATATATATTTTTACAGGGCTGGTAGCACGACGGCACAGGAGGCGGGACAAGCACCACCAAGCTGGTAAGTATTGCCAAATACAGTAGTATACATACTGTAGTGATTTATACAGTCCCACCCCCTGTCCTGACCAGCACAGATAACTCACTGCAATCCAGATGGGAGGGAGGGTGGGACCCTTCCTGTGAGATCTGGTGGCCTGTAATGTTAAGTATGTCTGTTTACAAAACTAAATGTAAATATTAAACACACAGTATAAATAACATTGTAGATATCTGAATACCCGTGCTTTGCTATGGGATGAGGATGGTAAATTACAGTGATAGTTGTTTGTTAATTTACGTTTGTTGGCGATCTAGTATACTGTATACTTTCGACATACTGTATCTGGCTTCTCTGATGCAGATTGTGTAGTGGCCGGACCCCTTTTTGGTCCCATCACTCTTCCCACTATACAACTCTCAGTCTGTGGCTTCTTTCTGCCTCCATTCCCCTCCTCACATCATGTCACTGCCACTGTCACATGCAGCCCTGTCATCACTGACACATCACTCATCTCCTGATATATTCTGTACTGCTGGGGACCCTGCTCCTCCCACTATATAACTCTCAGACTGTGACTTCCTTCTGCCTCCATTCCCCTCCTCACATCATGTCGGTGCTCCTGTGAAATTATCTTATTTTTTTATAGTTTCTTATATAGCGCAGCACATTATCTATCTCCTGATATACTCTGTGCTGCAGGGGGACCATGCTACTGTACTTTCAGTATATAACTCTCAGTGTGTGGGCCCTGTTATCACTGACATACTGTATCATACATGTCCTGATATAGTCTGTGCTGTTGGCCCATCCCCAGGGGTGCTAGGGGTGTCTTATCCCCACAGTATTTGTTCCCAGCCTGTAAGTCATATGTGTACCAAGTGTGTTGTAAATAGGTCCAGGCAGTCAGGAGTTATGCTGTCCGCTGTTATACTCTGTGCTGCTGTCTCCCCCCTAGGGGTGCTAAGGACTTCTAATTGTATTAGTGGCGTCCACCATGTTTTAATACGCTCGTATGACAAATTTTCCCACAGTACCACCACCACCACCTGCCCGCCCGCACCCGACGCATGGCCCGGAGGAGGCGCCGCCAGGCACCAGTGCAGCCGGTAAGCACACTACTCTCTGATTACTGCTTTGCTTCCCAATGGTATTGTGTAACGAGCATTCTGGTGCGACTGTCATCGTTACACTAATGTGTCCTAGATACTGTACAGTACATGTTACAACTTGACAGCTTCACTTACAGCACTGTTTTTTTTTTTTTTTCCTACAGTACCACTGCCAGCTGCCCGCCCACACCCACCACAGGGCCAGGAGGAGGGAGCGCCACCAGGCCCCATCTCATCCGGTAAGCACAATACTCTCCAATTTTTGCCTCACTTCCCAATGGGATTGTGTAACAAAAATTATGTTGCGACTTTCATGACTTGGGATCACGGCGGTCGGGATCCTGGTGCTGGAATCCACACACCCCTGAAAATGGCAGTGCTGATGTCTCGAATTGGGTGGGAGACCGGCTCCATGATCCCAACAGACAGGATCCTGATCGTAAGGATGCCAGATGCAATGCCAGGGCAGGGAGAGTTACATTTAGGCACCACCAGGGGGGACTTAGGGTTAAGCACCAAGGGGTAGGTTTAGGCTGCAGGAGGGAATCTTTAGGGTTAGAGGGAAGAGGGCTATTACAGTCTCAGTGGTGCAAGTACAGTAGAAATTTTTTCTTAGTGGTACTGATAGTTGAAATGGGTGTCATGAGGGGGCGTGGTAACACAAAACTAGGGGAGTTGCTACATGACAATAGGGGCATGGCCACATTATGCCAGACACTGTAATGCCCCTTACACATTATGCCAAATACCGTAATGCCTTACATACAGTATTATACCACACGCCATAATGCCTATTACAGTACATATTATGCCACACACAGTTATGCCACTAACACCATTTTATGTACCACACTCAAAAATGCCCCTTATAAATTATCCACCAGTGGAGGGCTGATGGTACTGTGTACCACCAACAAATTTCTTATTATATTATTCTAATATAATATTCTTAATGGTACTCCATTCCACCCTACTGTTCTTTCACTACTGGGTACAGTACTATACAGTACTTAACGAACCATTGTTGGGATTTTCGCATTTGGAATTTTTGCATTTGTGGTGCCATCATCTGGATACTGAGCGATACTGAGGGAACGAGTAGGTTTAGGGTTATGCTGCGGCCATGGGTGGTTAGGTTTAGGCAACACCAGGGGAGACTTAGGGTTAAGCACCAAGTGGGAGGTTTAGGCTGCTTGAGGGTAGGTTTTTGGTTGGGGGGGGATATACTTAACAACCCCCTGTGGGGATTTTCCGATTTGGTATTTTTGCATTTGGGATGCCATCGTTGGGATACTGAGCGCCGGCATACTGTATCTTATGATATTTTGATTTATTTGTATCCATTATTTACTGTACTTTATTTCATTGTACTGTACAGTAGCTTATGTTACAGTGTTATTTTTCAACAGCAGCACGTGCCCAACCCGCCCAGGAGCCTACCCCACCTGCCCAGGAGACGGAGGTATCAAGCTCCGGAAGTGGTAATCGTTTTTTTTTGTTAGACACACTAGTTTCCTACAGTATTAATGTAATTTTTTTTTATTTTACAATCTTTTACACACAGATCGCCTCATTATTGACACGGAGGCGGCGGAGGAGGAGGAGATGGGGGAGCCTTCAGGCCAGCCTGGTAAGAATTGTAATCTACTGTACAGTACTCTACTGTACTGTATTGTACATTTCTTTTTTTGGGATTTATTAACAGTATTCCGTTGCGCTTTACAATTAGAATAACAGTCATAGAACAAAACTGGGTAAAAACAGACAGACCTACAGTAGAGGTAGGAAGGCCCTGCTCGCAAGGTTACAATCTATAGGTAAATACTGTAGGTGAGGTTGTGTGTTCTGTACAGAGAGTATGTACAGTAATTGGATAAGGAAGCATTGAAGGTTACGTTGGTGGGTCTGGAATATGATACAGTAGGCTTGTCTGAAGAGGTGAGTTTTCCAATTGTGTACCAATGGGTTGGGTTCGCATGACCAGTGGTCAGGATTCCAGCAGTCGAGTGACCGACAGCGGTATCCTGATTGCAGAAATCCCATCAAGTTGAGGTACGGTATCCAAACCCTCCTCCCCCTAACCCTCAATTCATACTCTGATTCCGGCCTCTTCATTCTGAATGCCGGGGTCCGAACAGCTGGTATTTTAGATGCAGGTACAGTACGTCCCCTACCAATGGACGGTCATTCCACACTCTGGCTAAGAATGTCTCTCTGCCTCTCTACTTCCTGTAGTACTGTACTACTGTAAAGTAATACTTTAGTATTTGGAAATAACAATGTCAAATTTGACTTTTATTTTTTGCTTATAATTTTTTTTTAATATTCAACACTGATGTCACTTACGCGGAGTCGAGGGAGGAGGAGGAAGAGCCACAGTATAGTAAGTACAGTAGGATTTTCTCAAGCCCATTCTTAAAAGTATTGAGCGAGTCCACTTTTATTACTTTTCATGCAGGGAATTCCAAACATGTACAATATTTCCCTCACTGTGAAGAACCCTTTTTGACTCTGTGTGCGAAATCGCCTCTCCTCCAACACGAGTGACTGTGCACGTGTCCCCTGTGTCGATCTTATCAAAAACAGTTCCTGTGTATTGTCCCCTTACTGTATATATTTGTAAAGGTTAATCATGTCCCCTCTTAATCCCCTCTTTTCCAATGTAAACATGCCTAGCCTAGCAAGCCTTTCCTCGTATTCAAGCTTCTCAATCCACTTGATCACTTCGGTCGCCCGCCTCTAAACCTTTTCTAGTCCCACGATATCCATTTTGCAGTATGGTGCCCAAAATTGTGCATCCTACCCACTCTCCACTAGCCTAACCCTCCAATCATACTCTGAATCCAGACTCTGCATTCTGAATGTCGGTATTTTAAAGACAGGTACAGTATAGTACAGTACTATACTGTACATCCCCTACCACTGGACAGTCATTCTTTTCCTATTTTTCATTTTTGCTTTATAATATATATTTATATAATTTTTATTATATATATATATATATATGTTTCATATTCAACACTGACATTATTTACATGGAGCCAGAGGAGGAGGAGACACAGTGTAGTAAGTACAGTAGGAATTTATCTTGCCCATTCTTAAAAGTATTGACCAAGTCCGCCTTTACTACTCTATCTCAGGCAGGGAATTCCAAACATGTACAGCATTGTCCTCACTGTGAAGAAGCCTTTTTCGCATCTGTGTGCGAAGTCTCCTCTCCTCCAACCTGAGCGGATCTTATAAAAAACAGACCCTCCACAAGCTCCGTGTATTGTCCTCTTATATTTTAGTAAATTTTAATTATGTCCCCTCTTAATCTCCTCTTTTCCAATGTAAACATGCCTAGCTTAGCAAGCCTTTCCTCGTATTCCAGCTTCTCAATCCACTTGATCAGTTTGGTAGCCCGCCTCTGAACCTTTTCGAGTTTCACGATATCCATTTTGTAGTATGGTGCCCAAAATTGTGCATCCAACCCACCCTCCTCTAGCCTAACCCTCCATTCATACTCTGATTCCGGACTCTGTATTCTGAATGTCGGGATCCAGACAGCAGGTGTGTTAAATACAGGTACAGTACAGTACTGCATGTCCCCTACCACTGGACAGTCATTCTGCTCCTACTGTATTATGAATATCTCTCTGCCTCCTGTAGCACTGTACTACTGTAGACTACTGTGCAATTTTGTAGTACTGTAACTGTACTCTACTGTATTTTGTTTATATATTTTTTTTTTCCACTCAGTAATTATTGACAGTGAGGATGAAGAGGAGGAAGAGGAGGAGAAGCCCTCTCCCCAACTTGGTAAGTAAACTGCAGTATTGTACTGTACTGTACATTGTGTTAAACCAATGGGTTGGGTTTGTGTGACCAGCAGTCAGGATTCCAGTGGTCAGGTGACAGACAGCAGCATCATGATTGCAGCAATCCCAACAGGGTGAGGTACAGTATCCTAAACCTCCTCTACTACCCCCTGATTCTGGCCTCGACATTCTCGTCTCTGTGTGCAAAATCTACTCTCCTCCAACCTGACTGAATTTTTGTTATACTGTATTCAACAATGAATACAAAAGTATATTTCATGGAATTTTTGTTTTCACAGGCCCTACACTGTCACAGGCCATGGCGAAGGAGGACCAGCACCCTCTGTCCCCCATCACACTGCACCCATCAAGTAAGTCCAGTCTGGTACATCTTGCCTCTGTAGAGCCAGTTTGAGCAAGGAGAGATTGATTGCTTCTTTTTTTGGTGGGGGTTGGGGCCCAAACCAATCACTCATTTCAGCCACAGTCATGTGGCAGACCCTGTCGCTGAAATGATGGGTTTGTTAAAGTGTGCATGTCCTGTTTATACCACATAAAGGTGGGTGGGAGGTCCCAAGGACAATCCCATCTTGTACCTCTTTTTTATTTATTTATCTTTGCATCATGTGATATTTAAGGCAAATTTTTATAAGTGCCATCCTGTCTGGCACTGCAGTGCCACTCCTAGATGGGCCAGGTGTTTGTGCCGGCCACTTGGGTCATCCAGCTTAGTCATCCAGCGACCTTGGTGCAAATTTTAGGACTAAAAATAATATTGTGAGGTGTAAGGTGTTCAGAATAGACTGGAAATGAGTGGAAATTATGGTTATTGAGGTTAATAATACTATATGATCAAAATTACCCCCAAATGCTATGATTTAAGCTGTTTTTGAGGGGTTTTTGGGAAAAAAAACACTAGAATCAAAAACACGCCCGAATCCAAAACCAAAGCACAAAACCCGAAAAATTTCCACATCTCTAATTTTAATAAAGTCAAGGAGGGAAACATTCTCCTAATGAAGATACTGCAAGCAATAGGACACGAGGACGTGCACTGAGACTGGAGGGCGGGGGGGGGGGTTCAGGGGGAATTTTAAGAAAAATTACTTCACAGAAAGTGCAGTGGTCAAGTGGAATAGCCTCCCATCAGAGGTGGTAGAGCCTAAAGCAGTAGAGCTATGGTATTTATACATGCATGGAAGAGACATAAGGATATCCTTACAAAGAAATAAGGATCAAATAAGGTGTGATGTAAAAAATGGTAAAAAAAGAGGGATATTAGATGGGCAAAGTGGTTCTTACAGTATTTGTCATCAAATTCTATGTTTCTGTATGTGCAACATTGTGTTGAAAATAGTACAGTAGTGTATTTCCTGGAATGAACCTTTTTTCTCATGAATGTGTTTTTTCACAGGCCCTACACTGGAACAGGCCGTCGAGGAGGAGGAGGATGATGATGATGATGTGGCGCAATTTAGTGGTAAGAATTATTACTGACATTGATCAGATGCCATCAGAGTAGCACTTTTCATCAGTTTTTTCTGGCAAATGCGTAGAAATCGGATGAAAATTGCACAAATCAGAATAGTGGATGGGGGACTTTAGATGAGTGTTTTTGTTTGAACTGGTGATGTTGCCCATACAGTAGCAACCGATCACATTCTACATTAACATTTATCTAGCTACACTTACAGACGATAATGCAGTACGGTAGGTAATATTTGATTGGTTGCTACTGTATGGACAACATCACCTGTTCTAAAAAAAAAAAATTCCCACCTTGCTAGATTTACCTCTCTCTCTCTCGCTCTCTCTCCTTGTCACTGTCTCTTCATTCATCTCTCTCTAGCTACTGGCAGTGATGAATTTCCCATTAGGCACGAGAGGCACGTACTGTACCTAGGGCGGCATCTGTTTGGGGGCCGCAGTTGGATGCTTACAGTATGCTGATACTGTTATCCCAAAAATTACCACTACAGTAACTGCTAAATATTTTAAATGTACTGTACAATATGCCATCATTGCATTGAGTGTAAATAGGTAGCACATACAGTACAGTACTGTACAGTATACATAATAAAAAAAAAGTTGCTACCTTAGTCTAGTCATAATCACCGGCATGTGGGCCACTCACAAATTTTCTGATGGTCTCGGTGGGGCCCCTTGGAATCACCATGCCTGTCACAAGCATTCCTTTTTTTACCCACCTGTCACCGGCCTGGACACTAGTGTACTATTACTATACTTTTTACTGTTTACTGTATCTTATAGTATTCTTCTCTTTTACCCACATATGATGAGCCTGAATACATTTTTGGTAAATATACTGTATAGTAGCAATAGTTGGTATTTTTTTCTCCAACATTATTTTAAGTCAAACTGATATGACTAACTGTATTTTATCTTTTTACAGTCCGTCGCCAACCAGTGGAGGAGACACCAGGTAATAGGAGAGAAATACATAATGCACTGTACTGTACTCTAACATGTATAACACTGAGCTGATCATCTTCACACCCTCTGACATAATCTTACAGTACATACTGTACATTCTCTCCTTTTTCACCCTCTTCTCTCCACATATGCATGCTGCGTTTCCTGACCACTGATTTCTTCCTTAAACTGCCACCTCCAATATTTTGGAGAAGCTGCTCTCTACAGTACTGTACAGTACTGTATCTCTGGAATTCTCCAGGTCTAAAGTACTGTACAGTACTGTACAGTATATTAAACTTGTTTGTAAGACAGGCTCTCATTCCCACTTCTTCATCACATCCAGCCATCTTTCATCCTACCCCTCTCTTCCATACTGACAATCTATCCATTTCTGTCTTTCTGCTCATTGCAGTAAAATGCCGGCTGTCGGGTTAACAGTGACAATGCCGATAGGCGTAATCCCTACGCTACATATGTTCCCACTTGTGGGTGTCCACGACACCCATAGAGTGAGAATAGATCCTGTGTGGAGTTATGCTGCGTGGCGAGAGCAACAAGGCTGCAAGGAGACTTGGAGCACTCATCCCTCTACCGGCGTTCTGGCAGGAGGGATGCAGCTGTTGGTACAGTATATACTGTAAACAGCCAGTATCCCATCCGGTGGGATTGTGTATGTAATCCAAATGCACAGTGGGGGTGATTCAGACCTGATGGCTGCTGGGCATACTGCAATGCTCACACACATCCCGCCAAACAACAATAGGCATTGGCGACAGTCTGGCTCAAAAATTATGATCGCACGGGCATTTGCAAGGCGATTGACAGGAAGAGGCCGTTTGTGGGTGAAAACTGACCATTTACTGGGAGTGTCTGGAAAAACGCATATGGACACAAGTTATTAGAGAGGGTGTTTGATGTCAGCTCGGTCCCCACTCAGCCTGATCTCATCGCACAGTAGGAGAAAGACCTGTGCTGCGCACAGACTGCACATACTGGATTTTCACAGCTCTGCATACACATACATTTGCACGCTTGCAAGGGTGAATATGTGAATGCAGCAGTACAATCAGGTCTGAATTAGCCCCAATGTACTGTACTGTACAGTACTATAAGATCTTTTGAGCAGGGCCCTCCTATCTGTTGTGCTTTTCCATCTGTTACCTACAGTACAGTCTGCGCCTGCCCTAGGCATAGGCATACTTGGCAAATGCCTAGGGGCACAAGCAGCTTCTACTGATTAACATAGTATATTAGTGATGAACGGGTTCGGTTCATCGGAATCCGAACCCCCCCCGAACTTCACCCATTTTACACGGGTCCGAGGCAGTCTCGGATCCTCCCGACTTGCTCGGTTAACACGAGCGTGCCCGAACGTCATCATCCCGCTGTCGGATTCTCGCGAGATTCGTATTCTATATAAGGAGCCGCGCATCGCCGCCATTTTTCACTCGTGCATTGTAGATGATCGTGAGAGGACGTGGCTGGCATCCTCTCAGTTTCTATGTTCAGTGTGCTGCAAATATCTGTGCTCAGTGCGCTGCAAATATCTGTGCTCAGTGTGCTGCAAATATCTGTGCTCAGTGTGCTGCAAGTGCAAATATCTACGTTCTCTGCCTGAAAAACGCTCCATATCTGTGCTCAGTGTGCTGCAAATATCTGTGCTCAGAGTGCTAATTGCTTTATTGTGGGGACTGGGGACCAGCAGTATTATATAGTAGGAGGATAGTGCAGAGTTTTGCTGACCAGTGATCACCAGTATTAAACGTTCTCTGCCTGAAAAACGCTCTATATCTGTGCTGCATTGTAGTATATAGTAGGACAGTGCAGAATTTTGCTGACCACCAGTATAACTATATATATAGCAGTACGGTACAGTAGTCCACTGCTCTACATCTGTGTCGTGAAGTATAATATCCCATCCATGCCTCTGGTGCATTTCAGTTTTGCAGTTTGCTGACCACCAGTATATAATATATAGCAGTATGGTACAGTAGGCCACTGCTCTACCTACCTCTGTGTCGTCAAGTATACTATCCATCCATACCTGTGGTGCATTTCAGTTTTGCACAGTTTGCTGACCACCAGTATATAATATATAGCAGTACGGTACAGTAGGCCACTGCTCTACCTATCTCTGTGTCGTCAAGTATACTATCCATCCATACCTGTTGTGCATTTCAGTTTTGCACAGTTTGCTGACCACCAGTATATAATATATAGCAGTATGGTACAGTAGGCCACTGCTCTACCTACCTCTGTGTCGTCAAGTATACTATCCATCCATACCTGTGGTGCATTTCAGTTTTGCACAGTTTGCTGACCACCAGTATATAATATATAGCAGTATGGTACAGTAGGCCACTACTCTACCTACCTCTGTGTCGTCAAGTATACTATCCATCCATAACTGTGGTGCATTTCAGTTTTGCACAGTTTGCTGACCACCAGTATATATAATATATAGTAGTACGGTACAGTAGGCCACTGCTCTACCTACCTCTGTGTCGTCAAGTATACTATCCATCCATAACTGTGGTGCATTTCAGTTTTGCACAGTTTGCTGACCACCAGTATATATAATATATAGCAGTACAGTACAGTAGTCCACTGCCTCTACCTCTGTGTCATCAAGTATACTATACTATACTATACTATCCATCCATACCTGTGGTGCATTTAAGTTTTTGTGTGCAGTATATATAGTAGTAGGCCATAGCTATTGATAAATATATTACTGGCATATAATTCCACACATAAAAAAATGGAGAACAAAAATGTGTAGGGTAAAAAAGGGAAAGATCAAGAACCACTTCCACCTCATGCTGAAGCTGCTGCCACTAGTCATGGCCGAGATGATGAAATGCCATCAATGTCGTCTGCCAAGGCCGATGCCCAATGTCATAGTAGAGAGCATGTAAAATCCAAAAAACAAAAGTTCAGTAAAATGACCCAAAAATGAAAATTAAAATCGTCTGAGGAGAAGCGTAAACTTGCCAATATGCCATTTACGACACGGAGTGGCAAGCAACGGCTGAGGACCTCTCCTATGTTCCTCATGACTAGTGGGTCAGCTTCACATGAGGATGAAAGCACTCATCCTCTCACTAGAAAAATGAAAAGACTTAAGCTGGCAAAAGCACAGCAAAGAACTGTGCGTTCTTCTAAATCACAAATCCCCAAGGAGAGTCCAATTGTGTCGGTTGCGATGCCTGACCTTCCCAACACTGGACGGGAATAGGTGGCACCTTCCACCATTTGCACGCCCCCTGCAGGGAAGGAGCACCCGCAGTCCAGTTCCTGATAGTCAAATTGAAGATGTCACTGTTGAAGTACACCAGGATGAGGATATGGGTGTTGCTAGCGCTGAGGAGGAAATTGACAAGGAGGATTCTGATGGTGAGGTGGTTTGTTTAAGTCAGGCACCCTGGGAGACACCTGTTGTCCATGGGACGAATATGGCCATTGACATGCCTGGTCAAAATACAAAAAAAATCACCTCTTCAGTGTGGAATTGTGTAATTGTTTCTTTGTGGCCATAATATTTTCAAGTGTGGTTTCCTCTGTAGACTATTGTTCATCCACAAATTAAGGAAGCTGATCTGTTGCTGTTGATCCTCAGGATATACTTAACAATGCAAGCAGATATCACATAAACCCAGAGGCATTGAATGGGAGCAGTATTTGGAAGGCATGCTGTTCCTTGTAGTGTCAATGGGAGATCCTGAGGGTGGCTCCCGGGTGAGTTAGCTCTCTGTCTGGATGTGTTTTAGTAATAGCCTTTATCATGAGGCCTACTGTCCCAAATTACATGGCCCTATGTGGGCACTACTATTATGTAGTTAGGACTGCTGATATTGGAGAAGCTGTGAAGTAGCTCAGCAGCTAAACATGTGTCTGCAAACATGTGTGACTAATTTTTTGAATTTTTATTACCAGAAAGGTTCAGGTATAGTTACAGGTAATTTTTAGTGTGCTGAAGGGAAATTTAGGGGTGGGAATTTGCACCCCCCTTCTCTGTCTGTTGTTTGTCTGTAATCCCTCCCCCTTTCCAGCACCTGATACATAATTATCTCCAGGAATGATTGAGCAAATACCATTGTTTGTCTGCGTGTGAGGCATTGAATGGGAGCAGTATTTGGAAGGCATGCTGTTCCTTGTAGTGCCAATGTGAGATCCTGGGGGTTGCTCCCGGGTAAGTTAGCTCTCTGTCTGGATGTGTTTTAGTAATAGCCTTTATCATGAGGCCTACTGTGACAAATTACATGGCCCTATTTGGGCACTGCTATTATGTTGTGTTAGGACTGCTGATATCGGAGAAGCCGTGAAGTGGCTCAAGAGTTAAACATGTGTTTGCAAATGTGTGTCTAATTCTCTGAATTTCTATTACCAGATAGGTTCAGGTATGCTTACAGGTAATTCTTAAGGTGTGTACACACAGTACGATTTTTTCTTCCGATTCTGACTATATAGTCAGAATTGGAAGAAAAGATAGTGCAGATCGCAAGGTGAAAGTCACCTTGCGATCCCGATCCTATCCCGATGCGCGTCCCCGCCAGGTCGGCATCGCAAGAAAAGATAGACCATGCTGGCAAGTCAATCCTTGCTAGATCGGTGTCCTATCTAGTTCATATCGCAAGTGTTTCTAGTACCTTGCGATATGAGCTTGCGATGCCGATCAGCGTCATCCAGCCCCTGCCCGCCGGTTCCATTTTCAACACGCGGAGGAAGAAGTAGCAGCAGCGGCAGCACGTGGAGGAGAAGACAATCGAAGGAAACGTAAGTATATCAGCAGCGGGGTTGGGGGGCACCGTATCTGCACTGGGGGGCACCGTAGGGGGACATATCTGGAACCGTGGAGGGAAATATCTGGCACCGTGGGGGGAAATATCTGGCACCGTAGGGGGACATATCTGGCACCATGGGGCAATGTATACTGGCACTGGGGGGGCATATCTGGCACCGTGGGGCAATGTATACTTGCACTGGGGGGGCATATCTGGCACTGTGGGGCAATGTACCTGGCACTGGGGGGGGGCATATCTGGCACTGTGGGGCAATGTATACTGGCACTGGGGGGGCATATCTGGCACTGTGAGGCAATGTATACTGGCACTGGGGGGGCATATCTGGCACTGGGGGGCAATGTAACCTGGAACTTGGGGGGGGGCATATCTGGCACTGTGGGGCAATGTATACTGGCACTGGGGGGGCATATCTGGCACTGGGGGGCAATGTAACCTGGCACTGGGGGGGGCATATCTGGCACTGTGGGGCAATGTATACTGGCACTGGGGGGCATATCTGGCACTGTGAGGCAATGTATACTGGCACTGGGGGGGCATATCTGGCACTGGGGGGCAATGTAACCTGGCACTGGGGGGGGGGGGCATATCTGGCACTGTGGGGCAATGTATACTGGCACTGGGGGGGCATATCTGGCACTGGGGGGCAATGTAACCTGGCACTGGGGGGGGGCATATCTGGCACTGTGGGGCAATGTATACTGGCACTGGGGGGGGCATATCTGGCACTGTGGGGCAATGTATACTGGCACTGGGGGGGGCATATCTGGCACTGTGGGGCAATGTATACTGGCACTGGGGGGGCATATCTGGCACTGGGGGGCAATGTAACCTGGCACTGGGGGGGGGGGCATATCTGGCACTGTGGGGCAATGTATACTGGCACTGGGGGGGCATATCTGGCACTGGGGGGCAATGTAACCTGGCACTGGGGGGGCATATCTGGCACTGTGGGGCAATGTATACTGGCACTGGGGGGGCATATCTGGCACTGTGGGGCAATGTAACCTGGCACTGGGGGTGGTGGGCATATCTGGCACTGTGGTGCAATGTATACTGGCACTGGGGGGGCATATCTGGCACTGTGGGGCAATGTAACCTGGCACTGGGGGGGCATATCTGGCACTGTGGGGCAATGTATACTGGCACTGGGGGGGCATATCTGGCACTGTGGGGCAATGTAACCTGGCACTGGGGGGGGGCATATCTGGCACTGTGGGGCAATGTATACTGGCACTGGGGGGGCATATCTGGCACTGTGAGGCAATGTATACTGGCACTGGGGGGGCATTTCTGGCACTGGGGGGCAATGTAACCTGGCACTGGGGGGGGCATATCTGGCACTGTGGGGCAATGTAACCTGGCACTGCGGGGAGGGGGGGGGCATATCTGGCACTGTGGGGCACCGTATCTGGCACTGGGGGGCACCGTATCTGGCACTGTCGGGCACCGTATATGGCACTGTGGGGCAATGTATCTGGCACTAGGGGTGGCACCATATCTGGCACTATATATGGCACTGGGGGGCACCGTATATGCCACTGGGGGGCAATGTATCTGACACTAGGGGGGGCACCGTATCTGGCACTGTGGGCAATTTATCTGGCACTGTGGGGCACTGTATATGGCACTGGGGGGCACCGTATATGGCACTGGGGGGCAATGTATGTGACACTAGGGGAGCAATGTATCTGGGACTGTGGGGCAATTTGTATCTGGCACTGTGAGGCAATGTATCTGGCACTGGGGGGCTCTCCCACATGCGGCTCTCCCCCCTCCTCCGCCGGCTCTGTCCTCCCACTGACAGGAGCAGCAGCATGGGCCTGCAGTGTATGCGGCTCTCCCCAGCAGCAGCAGGTTAGTCTCTCTCTCTATCTCTCTCTCTCTCTCTCCTGTGGATGTGTTAAGTTTAATTTTCATTTTTACAGGTACCCCTACCCTATTGGATTCTACTGGACAAGTGGACGTGATCGGCGTGGGATGTAGGTAAGTAATTTCTCTCTCATTTTTACAGGTACCCCTATTGGATTCTACTGGACAAGTGGACGTGACCGGCGTGGGATGTAGGTAAGTATGTGTGAGTGTGCAAGTGTGTTTTAATAAATTTTTACTGTCACGGTGTGCGAGTTGTGTTTTTATTTGGGTATTTTTTTTGTTGTAGAACTACAGGTACCAGCGACCCCGTTATTTCCCTGCATGCTGGTACTTGAGGTTCTCCAAGTAGCAGCAAGCGGGGGAGGCTTGCTGGGCCAAGTAGTTCCACAACAAAAGACAATATTCTCTTCTTTACACACATGACTATCAGCCTCCCATCCACCGCCCACGGATGGGGGGACAGCCTCGGGCTTCACCCATGGTCCTTGGGTGCCTGGAGGGGGGGTGACCCCTTGATTTAAGGGGTCCCCACTCCTCCAGGGAACCCCGGCCAGGGGTGACTAGTTGCAGGGGTAATGCCACGGCCGCAGGGACCTCCATAAATGTGTCCCCGGCTGTGGCATTATGTCCCTGGCTAGTGGAGCCCGGTGCTGGTTTTAAAATACGGGGGACCCCTACATCTTTTGTCCCCCATATTTTTGGAACCAGGACCGGACTAAGAGCCCGGTGCTGGTTGTCGAAATACGGGGAACCTCTGTCCAATTTTTCCCAGTATTTAAACAACCAGGACTGGCTCAAAGAGCCCAAGGCTGGTTATACTTAGGAGGGGGGACCCCACGCGGTTTTTTTCCCCAACTTTTTTAACACATTCAGACCCTTCTCCATTAAGTTAATGGAAGCCCTGGACAACAACATTGCATTCATGTCCTCCTCCCACTCCCTTCCCAATCAGTAATTATTATTTTTTTCTATAAAAATGTACAATATATTACTAGTATGATGAGCAGGCAGGCCTGGAGATGCAAATTAGTGGCGGAGGGCTGGGTGAGTTGATGGTGGGCGCACATCGGCTCATAGGCAGTAGTGGGCATTGGCTCGGCAGCGGTAGGGGTCATCGGCAGGATTCGGTGAACATTATGGCTGTAGTGCCTCACTAGCTACTGACCTCACCGCACGCCACTGGTAAAAAGTGGACTCTTGCCTGCCGTGATGTATAAAATGGGGACAATTGCCTGCAGTAATGTATAAAATGGGCATTCTGCCCTGATGTATAAAATGGGGACACGTGCCTGCCATAATGTGTAAAATGCGGACTCTTGCCTGCCATAATGTGGGGATTTAATGTATCAAGGGCATTGCGGAGTGTGGCATAATATGGTGCAGGGGGCATTACTGTGTGGGGCTTAAGATGGTTGAATTTTTATTTCCCTATGGTGGGCATGATCTGTTGGTACACGGTCAAATACTGGGGTTTGAGGTAGTCTTTACAGATGAGGCACGCCCATTAAAATGAGGCCAGCACATTTAAATAATGAGGATACGCCCCCTTGCCGGGGGGGGGGGGGGGGGGGATGCTGGCGACACATTAAGGGATGCATTTTTGGGGTAGATAGATATATATAGAGATAGATATACAGCAGCGGATTGGCACTCACCCTTCACGGTACACGCTGCCCCGGTGCCCTCTGGAATCTGTAGTACATACTAGAGATGAGCGGGTTCGGTTTCTCTGAATCCGAACCCGCCCGAACTTCATGTTTTTTTACACGGGTCCGAGCGACTCGGATCTTCCCGCCTTGCTCGGTTAACCCGAGCGCGCCCAAACGTCATCATCACGCTGTCGGATTCTCGCGAGGCTCGGATTCTATCGCGAGACTCGGATTCTATATAAGGAGCCGCGCGTCGCGGCCATTTTCACACGTGCATTGAGATTGATAGGGAGAGGACGTGGCTGGCGTCCTCTCCGTTTAGAAATTAAAATAGATAGGAGAGTGAGAGTGAGACACTTCATTTACTTACTGGAGCTTAGGAGGAGTTATACTAGTGACTGATGACCAGTGACCTGACCACCAGTGCAGTTTTATAATTTATTATTATTTAATAATCCGTTCTGTTCTTGTTCTCTGCCTGAAAAAAACGATACACAGTGACTCAGTCACACTCACATACCATATCTGTGCTCAGCCCAGTGTGCTGCATCATCTATGTATAATATCTGACTGTGCTCACACAGCTTAATTGTGGGGGAGACTGGGGAGCAGTTATAGGTTATAGCAGGAGCCAGGAGTACATATTAAACAGTGCACACTTTTGCTGCCAGAGTGCCACTGCCAGTGTGACTGACCACTGACCACTGTGACCAGTGACCTGACCACACTGAACACCAGTATAGTATATTGTGATTGAATGTCTGCCTGAAAAAGTACACTCGTCGTGTGACTTGTGTGGTGTTTTTTTATTCTATAAAAATTAAAAAACTAATTCTGCTGACAGACAGTGTCCACTCCAGCAGGTCCGTCATTATATAATATATACCTGTCCGGCTGCAGTAGTGATATATATATATTTTTTATATCATTATTTATCATCCAGTCTACTAGCAGCAGACACAGTACGGTAGTTCACGGCTGTAGCTACCTCTGTGTCGGCACTCGGCAGTCCATCCATAATTGTATACCACCTACCCGTGGTTTTTTTTTTCTTTCTTCTTTATACATACTACATCTCATTATCATCCAGTCTATATTAGCAGCAGACACAGTACAGTACGGTAGTCCACGGCTGTAGCTACCTCTGTGTCGGCACTCGGCAGTCCATCCATAATTGTATACCACCTACCCGTGTTTTTTTTTTCTTTCTTCTTTATACATACTACATCTCATTATCAACCAGTCTATATTAGCAGCAGACACAGTATGGTAGTTCACGGCTGTAGCTACCTCTGTGTCGGCACTCGGCAGTCCATCCATAATTGTATACCACCTACCCGTGTTTTTTTTTTCTTTCTTCTTTATACATACATACTACATCTCATTATCATCCAGTCTATATTAGCAGCAGACACAGTACAGTACGGTAGTCCACGGCTGTAGCTACCTCTGTGTCGGCACTCGGCAGTCCATCCATAATTGTATACCACCTACCCGTGTTTTTTTTTTTCTTTCTTCTTTATACATACTACATCTCATTATCAACCAGTCTATATTAGCAGCAGACACAGTACAGTACGGTAGTCCACGGCTGTAGCTACCTCTGTGTCGGCACTCAGCAGTCCATCCATAATTGTATACCACCTACCCGTGGTTTTTTTTTCTTTCTTCTTTATACATACTACATCTCATTATCATCCAGTCTATATTAGCAGCAGACACAGTACAGTACGGTAGTCCACGGCTGTAGCTACCTCTGTGTCGGCACTCGGCAGTCCATCCATAATTGTATACCACCTACCCGTGGTTTTTTTTTCTTTCTTCTTTATACATACTACATCTCATTATCAACCAGTCTATATTAGCAGCAGACACAGTACAGTACGGTAGTCCACGGCTGTAGCTACATCTGTGTCGGCACTCGGCAGTCCATCCATAATTGTATACCACCTACCCGTGGTTTTTTTTTTTCTTTCTTCTTTATACATACTACATCTCATTATCATCCAGTCTATATTAGCAGCAGACACAGTACAGTACGGTAGTCCACGGCTGTAGCTACCTCTGTGTCGGCACTCGGCAGTCCATCCATAATTGTATACCACCTACCCGTGGTTTTTTTTTTCTTTCTTCTTTATACATACTACATCTCATTATCAACCAGTCTATATTAGCAGCAGACACAGTACAGTACGGTAGTCCACGGCTGTAGCTACCTCTGTGTCGGCACTCGGCAGTCCATCCATAATTGTATACCACCTACCCGTGTTTTTTTTTCTTTCTTCTTTATACATACTACATCTCATTATCAACCAGTCTATATTAGCAGCAGACACAGTACAGTACGGTAGTCCACGGCTGTAGCTACCTCTGTGTCGGCACTCGGCAGTCCATCCATAAGTATACTAGTATCCATCCATCTCCATTGTTTACCTGAGGTGCCTTTTAGTTGTGCCTATTAAAATATGGAGAACAAAAATGTTGAGGTTCCAAAATTAGGGAAAGATCAAGATCCACTTCCACCTCGTGCTGAAGCTGCTGCCACTAGTCATGGCCGAGACGATGAAATGCCAGCAACGTCGTCTGCCAAGGCCGATGCCCAATGTCATAGTACAGAGCATGTCAAATCCAAAACACCAAATATCAGTAAAAAAAGGACTCCAAAACCTAAAATAAAATTGTCGGAGGAGAAGCGTAAACTTGCCAATATGCCATTTACCACACGGAGTGGCAAGGAACGGCTGAGGCCCTGGCCTATGTTCATGGCTAGTGGTTCAGCTTCACATGAGGATGGAAGCACTCAGCCTCTCGCTAGAAAACTGAAAAGACTCAAGCTGGCAAAAGCACCGCAAAGAACTGTGCGTTCTTCGAAATCCCAAATCCACAAGGAGAGTCCAATTGTGTCGGTTGCGATGCCTGACCTTCCCAACACTGGACGTGAAGAGCATGCGCCTTCCACCATTTGCACGCCCCCTGCAAGTGCTGGAAGGAGCACCCGCAGTCCAGTTCCTGATAGTCAGATTGAAGATGTCAGTGTTGAAGTACACTAGGATGAGGAGGATATGGGTGTTGCTGGCGCTGGGGAGGAAATTGACCAGGAGGATTCTGATGGTGAGGTGGTTTGTTTAAGTCAGGCACCCGGGGAGACACCTGTTGTCCGTGGGAGGAATATGGCCGTTGACATGCCTGGTGAAAATACCAAAAAAATCAGCTCTTCAGTGTGGAGGTATTTCAACAGAAAAGCGGACAACAGGTGTCAAGCCGTGTGTTGCCTTTGTCAAGCTGTAATAAGTAGGGGTAAGGACGTTAACCACCTCGGAACATCCTCCCTTATACGTCACCTGCAGCGCATTCATAATAAGTCAGTGACAAGTTCAAAAACTTTGGGCGACAGCGGAAGCAGTCCACTGACCAGTAAATCCCTTCCTCTTGTAACCAAGCTCACGCAAACCACCCCACCAACTCCCTCAGTGTCAATTTCCTCCTTCCCCAGGAATGCCAATAGTCCTGCAGGCCATGTCACTGGCAATTCTGACGAGTCCTCTCCTGCCTGGGATTCCTCCGATGCATCCTTGCGTGTAACGCCTACTGTTGCTGGCGCTGCTGTTGTTGCTGCTGGGAGTCGATGGTCATCCCAGAGGGGAAGTCGTAAGCCCACTTGTACTACTTCCAGTAAGCAATTGACTGTCCAACAGTCCTTTGCGAGGAAGATGAAATATCACAGCAGTCATCCTGCTGCAAAGCGGATAACTGAGGCCTTGACAACTATGTTGGTGTTAGACGTGCGTCCGGTATCCGCCGTTAGTTCACAGGGAACTAGACAATTTATTGAGGCAGTGTGCCCCCGTTACCAAATACCATCTAGGTTCCACTTCTCTAGGCAGGCGATACCGAGAATGTACACGGACGTCAGAAAAAGACTCACCAGTGTCCTAAAAAATGCAGTTGTACCCAATGTCCACTTAACCACGGACATGTGGACAAGTGGAGCAGGGCAGGGTCAGGACTATATGACTGTGACAGCCCACTGGGTAGATGTATGGACTCCCGCCGCAAGAACAGCAGCGGCGGCACCAGTAGCAGCATCTCGCAAACGCCAACTCTTTCCTAGGCAGGCTACGCTTTGTATCTTCGCTTTCCAGAATACGCACACAGCTGAAAACCTCTTACGGCAACTGAGGAAGATCATCGCGGAATGGCTTACCCCAATTGGACTCTCCTGTGGATTTGTGGCATCGGACAACGCCAGCAATATTGTGTGTGCATTAAATATGGGCAAATTCCAGCACGTCCCATGTTTTGCACATACCTTGAATTTGGTGGTGCAGAATTTTTAAAAAAACGACAGGGGCGTGCAAGAGATGCTGTCGGTGGCCAGAAGAATTGCGGGACACTTTCGGCGTACAGGCACCACGTACAGAAGACTGGAGCACCACCAAAAACTACTGAACCTGCCCTGCCATCATCTGAAGCAAGAAGTGGTAACGAGGTGGAATTCAACCCTCTATATGCTTCAGAGGTTGGAGGAGCAGCAAAAGGCCATTCAAGCCTATACAATTGAGCACGATATAGGAGGTGGAATGCACCTGTCTCAAGTGCAGTGGAGAATGATTTCAACGTTGTGCAAGGTTCTGATGCCCTTTGAACTTGCCACACGTGAAGTCAGTTCAGACACTGCCAGCCTGAGTCAGGTCATTCCCCTCATCAGGCTTTTGCAGAAGAAGCTGGAGACATTGAAGGAGGAGCTAACACGGAGCGATTCCGCTAGGCATGTGGGACTTGTGGATGGAGCCCTTAATTCGCTTAACAAGGATTCACGGGTGGTCAATCTGTTGAAATCAGAGCACTACATTTTGGCCACCGTGCTCGATCCTAGATTTAAAGACTACCTTGGATCTCTCTTTCCGGCAGACACAAGTCTGCTGGGGTTGAAAGACCTGCTGGTGAGAAAATTGTCAAGTCAAGCGGAACGCGACCTGTCAACATCTCCTCCTTCACATTCTCCCGCAACTGGGGGTGCGAGGAAAAGGCTCAGAATTCCGAGCCCACCCGCTGGCGGTGATGCAGGGCAGTCTGGAGCGACTGCTGATGCTGACATCTGGTCCGGACTGAAGGACCTGCCAACGATTACGGACATGTCGTCTACTGTCACTGCATATGATTCTCTCACCATTGAAAGAATGGTGGAGGATTATATGAGTGACCGCATCCAAGTAGGCACGTCACACAGTCCGTACTTATACTGGCAGGAAAAAGAGGCAATTTGGAGGCCCTTGCACAAACTGGCTTTATTCTACCTAAGTTGCCCTCCCACAAGTGTGTACTCCGAAAGAGTGTTTAGTGCCGCCGCTCACCTTGTCAGCAATCGGCGTACGAGGTTACATCCAGAAAATGTGGAGAAGATGATGTTCATTAAAATGAATTATAATCAATTCCTCCGTGGAGACATTGACCAGCAGCAATTGCCTCCACAAAGTACACAGGGAGCTGAGATGGTGGATTCCAGTGGGGACGAATTGATAATCTGTGAGGAGGGGGATGTACACGGTGATATATCGGAGGATGATGATGAGGTGGACATCTTGCCTCTGTAGAGCCAGTTTGTGCAAGGAGAGATTAATTGCTTCTTTTTTGGTGGGGGTCCAAACCAACCCGTCATTTCAGTCACAGTCGTGTGGCAGACCCTGTCACTGAAATGATGGGTTGGTTAAAGTGTGCATGTCCTGTTTATACAACATAAGGGTGGGTGGGAGGGCCCAAGGACAATTCCATCTTGCACCTCTTTTTTCTTTAATTTTTCTTTGCGTCATGTGCTGTTTGGGGAGGGTTTTTTGGAAGGGACATCCTGCGTGACACTGCAGTGCCACTCCTAGATGGGCCCGGTGTTTGTGTCGGCCACTAGGGTCGCTTATCTTACTCACACAGCTACCTCATTGCGCCTCTTTTTTTCTTTGCGTCATGTGCTGTTTGGGGAGGGTTTTTTGGTAGGGACATCCTGCGTGACACTGCAGTGACACTCCTAGATGGGCCCGGTGTTTGTGTCGGCCACTAGGGTCGCTTATCTTACTCACACAGCTACCTCATTGCGCCTCTTTTTTTCTTTGCGTCATGTGCTGTTTGGGGAGGGTTTTTTGGAAGGGACATCCTGCGTGACACTGCAGTGACACTCCTAGATGGGCCCGGTGTTTGTGTCGGCCACTAGGGTCGCTTATCTTACTCACACAGCTACCTCATTGCGCCTCTTTTTTTCTTTGCGTCATGTGCTGTTTGGGGAGGGTTTTTTGGAAGGGACATCCTGCGTGACACTGCAGTGACACTCCTAGATGGGCCCGGTGTTTGTGTCGGCCACTAGGGTCGCTTATCTTACTCACACAGCTACCTCATTGCGCCTCTTTTTTTCTTTGCGTCATGTGCTGTTTGGGGAGGGTTTTTTGGAAGGGACATCCTGCGTGACACTGCAGTGACACTCCTAGATGGGCCCGGTGTTTGTGTCGGCCACTAGGGTCGCTTATCTTACTCACACAGCTACCTCATTGCGCCTCTTTTTTTCTTTGCGTCATGTGCTGTTTGGGGAGGGTTTTTTGGAAGGGACATCCTGCGTGACACTGCAGTGACACTCCTAGATGGGCCCGGTGTTTGTGTCGGCCACTAGGGTCGCTTATCTTACTCACACAGCTACCTCATTGCGCCTCTTTTTTTCTTTGCGTCATGTGCTGTTTGGGGAGGGTTTTTTGGAAGGGACATCCTGCGTGACACTGCAGTGACACTCCTAGATGGGCCCGGTGTTTGTGTCGGCCACTAGGGTCGCTTATCTTACTCACACAGCTACCTCATTGCGCCTCTTTTTTTCTTTGCGTCATGTGCTGTTTGGGGAGGGTTTTTTGGAAGGGACATCCTGCGTGACACTGCAGTGACACTCCTAGATGGGCCCGGTGTTTGTGTCGGCCACTAGGGTCGCTTAGCTTAGTCATCCAGCGACCTAGGTGCAAATTTTAGGACTAAAAATAATATTGTGAGGTGTGAGGTATTCAGAATAGACTGAAAATGAGTGTAAATTATGGTTTTTGAGGTTAATAATACTTTGGGATCAAAATGACCCCCAAATTCTATGATTTAAGCTGTTTTTTAGTGTTTTTTGAAAAAAACACCCGAATCCAAAACACACCCGAATCCGACAAAAAAAATTTGGTGAGGTTTTGCCAAAACGCGGTCGAACCCAAAACACGGCTGCGGAACCGAACCCAAAACCAAAACACAAAACCCGAAAAATTTCCGGCGCTCATCTCTAGTACATACAGCGACTCCTAGCATGCAGCGGCACTCAGGGAAAAACACTCATGGGTATTCCAAACAAGTGGTATTTATTCCATAGTGATAAAAAACAGATGTGTTTTTTATCACTATGGAATAAATACCACTTGTTTGGAATACCCATGAGTGTTTTTCCCTGAGTGCCGCTGCATGCTAGGAGTCGCTGTATATAGAGATAGATATATATATATAGAGATAGATATAGATATATATATATATATAGATAGATATATACAATAGGGAGAAAACAGGTGGCACTCTCAGTCTTGTAGATAGTGAAAAACCTCCACGTCGTGGAGTCTTTATTGAAACAAACAGGTGACGTTTCGGGGACGTATCCCCTTCCTCAGACAACAATATAGTGCAAAAACAGTGTTTAAATATAAGCATAGAACCCACTTACCCCCACAATCATGACTCTCAGCTGCGTGGACCACGGAGTGTCCGGCGTCTCATGTCCCGCACTTCCGGTTTCGGCAGCACGGCCCGGCCGGAAGTGACGCGATCACGTCAGCCGGTTTCCTTGGCAACGCGCTGGGAGCCCTGAAACAATAACAAACCAGCAATGTGACAATCTCATGTGCTATAGCTGCTCACAAGTCTAAAACACGCTCAACTGAGCTAGAGTGAGCACATAAAACAAATAAAAGTGAAAACAACAATATGTCATATAGAAAAATATCATGTAAAATTTTTTTTATCATATAAAAATAATTAACAGTGATTTAAAATAACCTATGTGTACTAACACCCAGGGACCAGTGCACAACAGACCTTGTAAGTTTTAACATTAATGCCCGTTGTATCGATGTTGACAAACATCGATGGGTCTTTTTTTAAAAATGTTTATTCATTTATTTAAAAGTTAATTTCAAAAGACAAGTTTGTTTATTTAATTTTGTCTCTTATTATTATGGCCTTTAGAGCTTTTTTTAAAAGAAGCTTAATAAATCTATGAGGTGGACAAACCAGTGAAGTGGCTGCCATCCTGGGCCCGATGGTGACAACTATATTTAATTCAAATCATAAACGGAGAAAAGTAGGGCAAATAAGTCTAGACGGGGGGAACCTGTACCAAAGCAATGGTTAAGGGTTTTATCACAGAAAATTAATCAAACCCAGTGACTCGTTTAGACCCTTGGGCGCCAAGCAATCCAGGCGGAAAATCCACTTGGATTCGAGCTGGAGCAGCTTTCTCCCCCTATCTCCCCCCCGGATGGACGCTGGTACGTGATCAATTGCTCGGTACCTCAAACTAGCAAGGCTATGTTTAAATCTGGCAAAGTGCCTTGCCACCGGCTGCTCACTAGTACCCGTGGCAATGGCTGCCCTGATGGCCGACCTGTGTTGTGTTAACCGTGTTTTTAATTGACATTCGGTTTTGCCTACGTAGTAGAGCCCGCAAGGGCAAACTACCACGTAGACCACAAACCGAGATGTGCAGGTCAATGGCCACCTAATTTTGAGCCGTTGACCCGTATGTGGATGGGGAAACGTCTCACCTACAATGAAAAAAGAGCAAGTCGTACATCCTAGGCATTTGAAACACCCATTCTTCTTACTCAAAAAATGTCTGGATGTCTCTTTAGTGTCAAAGCCAGTGATGTCCTGTCACGATCCGGGTATCTGGACGCCATTTCTTACCCATCAGATGCCTCCTAAGGCTGGCTCAGCGCTCCAGGACCGGATCCCATCTGTTATCCTAATGTTCACATTCCTGCATCCTCTCCTGTCTCTCTGAGACGCTGTCACAGTAACGCCTTATTACATCTGGCATGGCGTCTCCCGCGGCCTCCGCCGCCGTCCCTGAGCTTCTGCATGCAGAGTGTCAGAGTGGCGATTACGTCAGCCGCGGCCTCCGCTGTGTCCGCGTGGTTGGATGTGCACTTGTCAGCCTGGCGTCTCCTGTCTCCAGTGGCCGGCGCCGCCATTACTGTTTTCATTACCACATGGATTACAAACCAAACTTCCCTCCAAGTGTCTGCATGGGCGCAGCCATCTTGGATTCTGTCAGCTGATCATTTCCTCCAATCTGTTGTCAGTATTGTTAATCTGCATAATTGCCTAGCCAATCCCTTCCTTGCTGCAGGTATAAATACACTGTGCCTGAGCAAGGAAGGCGTCAGTGCTTTGGTTGTCAAACCTAGTTCCTGTTTGTCTCTCCCCTGTGATTGTCTTCCAGGTTCCAGCTCCTGTCTCAAGACTTCCACCATAGAGACCCGCACCAGCATTCCACCTGCGGTGTAGCCTGACTCTCCAATCCATTGTGGATTCATCTGTTTCCAGCTACAACATTACCTGCTTCCAGCTCAGCTTCCAGCAGAGTACAGCTTCACTTAAAGGGGCGGTGTCCTTTCTACACTTTACCACTCTCCACCGGTATTATTATTTCTCTGCTCTCAAGTTCTACATTTCAGTTCATATTTCATCGCTCCCAAGTTCATTTATTATTTAACTGGTTCCAGCCAGTATCCACTCCGTGCTAACAACAGTCTGGTTCCAGCCAGTATCCACAGCAGCCGTTTTATCTTCAGCAACCCAGCTTTTCCTGGAACACCAGCTGGTACAATCCTGGGTTATCTCCATTGCTACAGTCGGGCCTGGTAAGGACTTTCCATCTAGAAGATTATAAGAACTATCTCACACTACCAGTGCCCTGTGGCTCCTGCCATCCTGTAGTACCCAGGAACTGTATTTATTATTTGCTGACTTTTACGTTTTCTTTTACTGCTGCTGTGTTGCGGAGTTGTCATAATAAACATCATTGACTTTTATCCAAGTTGTCGTGGTCACGCCTTCGGGCAGTTATTATTCATGTTACTTACATGTCCAGGGGTCTGATACAACCTCCCAGGTTCCGGTACATCTCAGCCCCTACAACAGAGGCTGCCTCCCGTCAGCTCAGGCCCTCAGTTGTGACAGTAAGCACTGACCTAATGAATCCAGCCGGAGACCAGGATCAAGCGGCCAGGCCGATGCAAGAACTGGCAGCCCGACTAGAACATCAGGAGGCTGCACAGGGCCACATCATCCGCTGTCTCCAGGATTTCTCTACTCGGCTGGATGGGATTCAGACAACTCTCCGTGGATCAGGCGCGTCTGGTGCGTCAACCACAGTGACGCCAGCTATAACCCCACCCACCTTACCCATTTCTGCTCCACGTCTTCATCTTCCAACGCCAGCAAAATTTGACGGATCTCCAAGATTTTGCAGGGAATTTCTCAACCAGTGTGAGATTCAGTTTGAGCTACAACCTGGCAATTTTCCCAGTGACCGTACAAAAATTGCCTACATTATTTCTCTTCTCAGTGGCTCAGCCCTTGATTGGGCATCACCGTTATGGGAGAGGTCCGACACCCTGCTATCTTCCTACACTGCCTTCGTGTCAACATTCAGGCGCATCTTCGACGAGCCAGGCCGGGTAACCTCGGCTTCATCCGAGATTCTCCGTTTACGCCAGGGGTCACGTACTGTAGGACAATATCTGATACAGTTCCAGATCCTGGCATCCGAACTGGCATGGAACGACGAGGCCCTGTATGCTGCATTCTGGCATGGCTTATCTGAGCGTATTAAAGATGAGTTAGCTACCAGAGACTTACCTCCTAAGTTAGATGAGCTAATCTCACTCTGCACGAAAGTTGATTTACGTTTCAGAGAGAGAGCAACTGAGCGTGGAAGATCATCTGCTCCAAAATCTTCTGCTCCTCCTCCTCGTCAACTGTCACCATCTAAAGATGAGCCCATGCAACTTGGCCGTTCCCGTTTAACTCCTGCTGAGCGCCGAAGACGTCTCTCCGAGTCTCTCTGTCTCTATTGTGCAGCTCCGTCTCACACCATTAATGCCTGTCCCAAACGTCCGGGAAACTCCAAATCCTAGCTCGCCAAGGAGAGGGCCGGCTAGGAGTAATGTTCTCCTCTCCATCTCCTCAAGATTGTAATCTCCCAGTCTCGCTTCAAGTTGCTCAACGTTATCGGAACGTCATTGCCCTCCTTGATTCCGGAGCAGCTGGGAACTTTATTACCGAAGCCTATGTTAAACGGTGGTCCCTACCCACCGAGAGACTTCCTTCGTCCATTTCTTTAACTGCCGTGGATGGCAGCAAAATTTTTGATGCAGTTATTTCTTTAAGGACTCTACCAGTTCGTCTGAGAGTGGGAGTTCTTCATTCCGAACTTATTTCTTTTTTAGTGATTCCAAGAGCCACACATCCTGTGGTCCTGGGCCTTCCATGGCTCCGTCTTCACAATCCTACAATTGATTGGACGACTACGCAAATCCTGGCATGGGGTTCCTCCTGTGCTGAGACATGTTTGTTTAAAGTATTGCCTGTCTGTTCTTCCTCCCCCAGGTCGTCTGATGTTCCACCTCCTCCATATCAAGATTTCACGGATGTGTTCAGTAAAGCTTCTGCTGATATCCTTCCTCCTCATAGAGAATGGGACTGCCCGATTGATCTCGTTCCAGGGAAGGTTCCACCTCGAGGCCGAACTTATCCATTGTCTCTGCCTGAGACGCATTCTATGGAGGAATACATTAAAGAGAACCTAGCAAAGGGGTTCATTCGACCTTCTTCTTCCCCAGCCGGCGCAGGCTTCTTTTTTGTAAAAAAGAAAGATGGTGGTCTGCGGCCGTGCATCGACTACAGAGG
This sequence comes from Pseudophryne corroboree, assembly GCF_028390025.1. NCBI lineage: Eukaryota > Metazoa > Chordata > Amphibia > Anura > Myobatrachidae > Pseudophryne > Pseudophryne corroboree. The sequence goes on along the minus strand of NC_086450.1, from coordinate 297,142,493 downwards.
TTTGAACGACATTACCATCAAGAACCGTTATCCTTTACCCCTGATTACTGAGCTCTTTGACAGAGTTAGCGGAGCTACCATCTTTACAAAGCTGGACTTGAGAGGTGCATACAATCTCATCTGGATCCGTGAGGGTGACGAGTGGAAGACCGCCTTTAACACCCGTGACGGACATTATGAGTACCTCGTCATGCCCTTCGGATTGAGTAATGCTCCAGCTGTCTTCCAGCATTTTGTCAATGAGATCTTCAGAGACATTCTATACCGTCATGTCGTGGTCTATCTAGACGATATCCTCATTTTTGCCAACGATTTAGAGGAACATCGTTTTTGGGTTAAAGAGGTTCTGTCCCGTCTCCGTGTCAATCATCTCTATTGCAAATTAGAGAAATGCGTCTTTGAAGTCAAGTCCATTCCGTTTCTAGGGTACATTGTGTCCGGTTCCGGACTAGAGATGGATCCTGAGAAACTACAAGCAATCCAAAATTGGCCGATACCCTTAACCCTCAAAGGGGTCCAGAGGTTCTTGGGGTTCGCCAACTATTACCGAAAGTTTATACGAGACTTTTCCACCATTGTGGCGCCTATTACTGCTTTCACTAAGAAGGGTGCTAACCCGTCCAAGTGGTCTGAAGAAGCCATGCAAGCATTTCATCTTTTAAAACAAAGGTTCATCTCATGCGCCTGTTCTGAAACAGCCTGACATCGACTCTCCTTTCATCTTAGAGGTGGATGTCTCCTCCGTTGGAGTAGGAGCGGTGTTATCTCAGAGGGCTAAAGATGGCCATTTACACCCTTGCAGTTTCTTCTCCCGGAAGTTCTCCCCAGCTGAGCGCAACTATGCCATTGGCGACCAGGAGTTGCTAGCCATCAAGCTCGCTCTAGAAGAGTGGAGGTATCTGTTGGAGGGAGCTTCTCATTCAATCACCATACTTACAGACCACAAGAACCTTTTATATCTGAAAGGCGCACAATGTCTCAACCCTCGTCAGGCCAGATGGGCACTTTTCTTTTCCAGGTTCGACTTTAAACTCCAGTTCTGTCCGGGCTCTCAGAATCGCAAGGCCGATGCCCTTTCCCGCTCATGGGAGCAAGAAAATGAGTCAGAGTCTTCAGACAAGCATCCTATTATAAATCCGTTGGCATTCTCCACGGTAGGGATAAACTCTACGCCCCCATCAGGGAAAAGTTTTGTGAAACCGATGCTAAGGAAGAAGCTCATGCATTGGGCCCATGCTTCCCGTTTTGCCGGACATACAGGTATCCAAAAAACCCTGGAGTTTATCTCTAGGTCCTATTGGTGGCCAACTCTGAAAAAGGACGTCTTGGAGTTTATTGCATCTTGCCCAAAGTGTGCTCAACATAAGGTATCCCGCCAGTCGCCTGCGGGGCAACTGGTTCCACTATCTGTTCCCCGTCGACCTTGGACCCATTTGTCGATGGATTTTATTACAGATTTACCCATGTGCAACAAGTTCAATACCATCTGGGTGGTAGTTGACCGGTTCACCAAGATGGCACACTTCATTCCTCTCACCGGCCTTCCGTCAGCTTCCAAGTTGGCTCAAGTATTCATACAAGAGATCTTCCGACTCCACGGTCTTCCTGAAGAAATTATCTCAGATCGAGGAGTTCAATTCACAGCCAAATTCTGGCGAAGTTTATGTCAAGTCCTTCAAGTCAAGCTAAAGTTTTCCACGGCTTACCATCCTCAGACCAATGGTCAAACCGAGAGGGTGAATCAGGACTTGGAGGCCTTCCTCCGCATCTATGTGTCCTCCTCTCAAGATGACTGGGTTCAATTACTTCCCTGGGCCGAGTTCTGTCATAACAACCAGTATCATTCTTCATCTGCTTCAACACCATTCTTCACTAACTTTGGATTCCACCCTAAAGTCCCTGAGTTCCAACCGCTTCCAGCAACTTCTGTTCCCGCAGTGGATATCACCTTGCATCAGTTTGCCAATATCTGGAAGAGCGTACGATCAGCTCTGCTTAAGGCATCGTTCAGGTACAAGAAGTTTGCGGATAAGAAGCGTCGAGCAGTTCCTGCTCTCAAGGTGGGTGATCGGGTATGGTTATCCACGAAGAATTTGAGGTTAAGAGTTCCCAGTATGAAGTTTGCACCTCGCTATATCGGTCCTTTCAAGATTGAACAAGTCATCAATCCTGTTGCTTACAGACTTCAGTTGCCTCCCTTCTTAAAAATACGCAGGACATTCCATGTTTCCCTGTTGAAACCGCTGATCTTGAATCGGTTTCATTCCTCACTTCCTCCAACTCCGAAAGTCCAAACTCAACGAGGCGTTGAGTATGAAGTGGCCAAGATCCTGGACTCACGTCACCGTTACGGTCAACTACAGTATCTTATTGACTGGAAGGGTTACGGCCCTGAGGAACGTTCATGGACCAATGCTTCTGATGTCCATGCTCCTGCCTTGGTCCGGAGATTCCATTCCAAGTTTCCTCAAAAGCCAAAGAAGTGTCCTGGGGCCACTCCTAAAGGGGGGGGGTGCTGTCACGATCCGGGTATCTGGACGCCATTTCTTACCCATCAGATGCCTCCTAAGGCTGGCTCAGTGCTCCAGGACCGGATCCCATCTGTTATCCTAATGTTCACATTCCTGCATCCTCTCCTGTCTCTCTGAGACGCTGTCACAGTAACGCCTTATTACATCTGGCATGGCGTCTCCCGCGGCCTCCGCCGCCGTCCCTGAGCTTCTGCATGCAGAGTGTCAGAGTGGCGATTACGTCAGCCGCGGCCTCCGCTGTGTCCGCGTGGTTGGATGTGCACTTGTCAGCCTGGCGTCTCCTGTCTCCAGTGGCCGGCGCCGCCATTACTGTTTTCATTACCACATGGATTACAAACCAAACTTCCCTCCAAGTGTCTGCATGGGCGCAGCCATCTTGGATTCTGTCAGCTGATCATTTCCTCCAATCTGTTGTCAGTATTGTTAATCTGCATAATTGCCTAGCCAATCCCTTCCTTGCTGCAGGTATAAATACACTGTGCCTGAGCAAGGAAGGCGTCAGTGCTTTGGTTGTCAAACCTAGTTCCTGTTTGTCTCTCCCCTGTGATTGTCTTCCAGGTTCCAGCTCCTGTCTCAAGACTTCCACCATAGAGACCCGCACCAGCATTCCACCTGCGGTGTAGCCTGACTCTCCAATCCATTGTGGATTCATCTGTTTCCAGCTACAACATTACCTGCTTCCAGCTCAGCTTCCAGCAGAGTACAGCTTCACTTAAAGGGGCGGTGTCCTTTCTACACTTTACCACTCTCCACCGGTATTATTATTTCTCCGCTCTCAAGTTCTACATTTCAGTTCATATTTCATCGCTCCCAAGTTCATTTATTATTTAACTGGTTCCAGCCAGTATCCACTCCGTGCTAACAACAGTCTGGTTCCAGCCAGTATCCACAGCAGCCGTTTTATCTTCAGCAACCCAGCTTTTCCTGGAACACCAGCTGGTACAATCCTGGGTTATCTCCATTGCTACAGTCGGGCCTGGTAAGGACTTTCCATCTAGAAGATTATAAGAACTATCTCACACTACCAGTGCCCTGTGGCTCCTGCCATCCTGTAGTACCCAGGAACTGTATTTATTCTTTGCTGACTTTTACGTTTTCTTTTACTGCTGCTGTGTTGCGGAGTTGTCATAATAAACATCATTGACTTTTATCCAAGTTGTCGTGGTCACGCCTTCGGGCAGTTATTATTCATGTTACTTACATGTCCAGGGGTCTGATACAACCTCCCAGGTTCCGGTACATCTCAGCCCCTACAACTGAGGCTGCCTCCCGTCAGCTCAGGCCCTCAGTTGTGACATGTCCGTTTTGACAACTAGATCTTTCAGATTTCTGCCCCTAGAAAAACTGGGCATCAATTTACTATTATGGAAACACTTAAGATCCGGGTCAGAAGTGACCATCTGCCACATCCCCTTAACCTGTTTTACCAGTGTCGGACTGCTGGAGTTATATTCAGTCACCCAAGGAATAGTCTCCTTGGGTAGCCTTTTTGAATGGCGTTTTGGTGGTTTCTGAAAATTGCACAGCGCTCTTTCTTTTGCTTTTTTCAGTTCTGGAAGAGAATATCCTCTCTCGGAGAACTTCCATATCATTTCTTCCAGTTGCTGCCGCCGTATCTCCGGGTCCGTGTTATTCCTACAAACCCTAAGTAACTGGGAATAGGGTAGGCTGCGGATCATGGCTTTCGGATGTGAGCTGTCAGCTCGGAGTAGGGTGTTTCTGTCTGTGGGTTTTTTATAGAGGGTTGTCCCCACCTGTCCCTCCTTTAGGAGTATGAAGACATCTAAGTAACAAATTTCAGAACTACTATGGTTCCAAGTCAATTTGATAGGGCTAGCTGAACTATTGTGTCTATTGATGATCTCAGTCAGGATCTGGATGTCGCCACTCCAGAAGATGAGGAGATCGTCAATATAACGAAAGTATAACTTAATGTGCCCTGCAATGTCCGCATCCTCAAAAAACAGTCCCCTCTCCGTTTCCCACATGAAACTATTTGCAAATGACGGAGCAACTGGGGACCCCATCGAGCACCCCGTCAGTTGTTTGTAAAACCTACCATTGAAAAAGAAGAAATTATGTGACAAGGTGTAGGCCAACAGCTCAATAAACAGATCCACATCTGGACCTGTGTATAACGGGTTCGCTGTGATTAGCCGTCTAACAGCCTCTAACCCAGCGTCGTGCGGAATGCACGTATAAAGGCTGGTGACATCTAAGGTCACCATGATCGTGTCACTGGGCAGTGGCCCCAACCTGGCCAGCCTATCCAACAACATCTTAGTATCTTTCAGGTACGTGAACGTGTCCTGGATGCATGGCTGCAAATATGCATCCAGGAAGATCGCAATCGGCTCACACAGAGACCCACGGGCAGAGATGATAGGTCTGCCCGGGGGTCTCTGCGCGTCCTTGTGGATCTTAGGGAGAGTGTAGAACAAGGGAACCCGTGGCCACTTTGTGGATAATTTGTCACTGATTACCTGAGATAACAACCCCTCACTCACAGCCCTTTTTAACAAGAGGTCAAGTTCCTGTTTAAACCCAGGAGTGGGATCTTTATCCAATCGGTTGTAGGTGTTTCCATCACTTAGCAACCTGTCACATTCTGCTGCGTATATGGAAGTGTCCTGAATTACAATAGAGCCGCCCTTATCTGCGGCTCTCAGGACGATGTCGGTCCTCTGTTGTAAGTTCTTTAACGCTTGTCTTTCATCACTTGACAGGTTGTGTTTCACCCCTGGGATTCTCTGTCCACATGAACTGTCCATAAGTCTATGAAAAGTCTTAAGAGTGGCATTATTTGACTGCGGGTCAAATCTGGAACGATTACCCAATTTGGATATACGGCCAGGTAACATAGGCTCCGTGTTCACCGTAGGATGTTTATGGAAATGTTCTTTAATTTTTAATGAACGGGCTAATTTAAATGATTCTATCTTCCACTTAAAAGGATCCACAAAGTTGGTGGGTATATATGAAAGTCCCTTGCTGAGTAGACGTTGCTCAGACTCCTGAAGCTCCTCCGAGGATAGGTTGAAGATTAGGTGGCTCTGTGTTTGGGCGGCCTTCCTACTGTTCTGCCTCCTCGTTTGACCTCCCCTTCTCGTTTTGCTCTTCCCCGGGTGGAGGCCCCTGCCCGGGTGTTTACCACAAAAGGGGTCACCGAGTGTCTGACCTCACTACCGGCTCCCACTGTGTCATCATTGTTGCTTGCTGAGGTACTTGAGAAGCGAACCCGTTGCGGTCTTCTCATATTACCTGCGCCTCGGCCGCGTCCTCGGAACTGGTTTGTTTGATTTAACCAGGTATATACCCGATGCTGGGCATAATCTGTGACGACTTTCTTGTATTTTTCTTTTTTATATTTCAGGAGGTTGTTCTTATATTCCTCCAGTTGACTTTGTAGTTTGGATAACCAGTCTGTGGTTTTGTCAGAGGTCATTGTCACAAGATGTTCCTTCTCAAACTCGCTGATCTTTTGTGATGTTAGCTTCAGCTCCCTTGTGGACTCCTCGATGACTAATAAAATGAGGTCCATGGAGCACTTATTGAGTACTGAGATCCAGCGTTTGCAGAAAGCAGAGTTATATCTGCCGATTGTGGGTGTATTGAGCACCCTAAAACCACGGGGTATCTGCTTTGCTCGATGGTAGTCAGACAAGGTGCGGCTATGATATAGGAAGTCCAGCTCCCGCTTTTTTAGTTTGAACAGTTCACGGTATATGTCCTCACAAGAATCCACATATTCCTCACATAGTGCAGCATCTTTATGTAGAATTTTCTCAGCATCCACATCAGAAAAACTGAGCGTTTCGTAGTTGTCACATTCAAGCAAAAAAGATGTGAAGTCACTTTCACCCTCAGAGGTGGCCATCCTCTATTTGACACTGGTCCTGATAGTGCAGAAACACATAGGGTGTATGTGACTTGAGTGTCACTAAAGTGTCAAGTGCTTAACACCAAGGTGCAGTGCTTTAAAAACGGTTAAAACAGAGGGAGGTGGTCCAATGGGAAGGTGCCTTGGGCTGATAACACGATTTTCTTACCCACCGCAGCGGCGCGTGTATCTCTATATATCCAAAATTTCCCCCGGCACTCCTCCAGATAACTTGCTGAGGTGCACTTCCTTGTGGACTTGCTGGTCCACCCACATGCAATAGGGAGAAAACAGGTGGCACTCTCAGTCTTGTAGATAGTGAAAAACCTCCACGTCGTGGAGTCTTTATTGAAACAAACAGGTGACGTTTCGGGGACGTATCCCCTTCCTCAGACAACAATATAGTGCAAAAACAGTGTTTAAATATAAGCATAGAACCCACTTACCCCCACAATCATGACTCTCAGCTGCGTGGACCACGGAGTGTCCGGCGTCTCATGTCCCGCACTTCCGGTTTCGGCAGCACGGCCCGGCCGGAAGTGACGCGATCACGTCAGCCGGTTTCCTTGGCAACGCGCTGGGAGCCCTGAAACAATAACAAACCAGCAATGTGACAATCTCATGTGCTATAGCTGCTCACAAGTCTAAAACACGCTCAACTGAGCTAGAGTGAGCACATAAAACAAATAAAAGTGAAAACAACAATATGTCATATAGAAAAATATCATGTAAACATTTTTTATCATATAAAACCCAACATCGATACAACGGGCATTAATGTTAAAACTTACAAGGTCTGTTGTGCACTGGTCCCTGGGTGTTAGTACACATAGGTTATTTTAAATCACTAAAAAAAAATTTATATGATAAAAAAAATTTTACATGATATTTTTCTATATGACATATTGTTGTTTTCACTTTTATTTGTTTTATGTGCTCACTCTAGCTCAGTTGAGCGTGTTTTAGACTTGTGAGCAGCTATAGCACATGAGATTGTCACATTGCTGGTTTGTTATTGTTTCAGGGCTCCCAGCGCGTTGCCAAGGAAACCGGCTGACGTGATCGCGTCACTTCCGGCCGGGCCGTGCTGCCAAAACCGGAAGTGCGGGACATGAGACGCCGGACACTCCGTGGTCCACGCAGCTGAGAGTCATGATTGTGGGGGTAAGTGGGTTCTATGCTTATATTTAAACACTGTTTTTGCACTATATTGTTGTCTGAGGAAGGGGATACGTCCCCGAAACGTCACCTGTTTGTTTCAATAAAGACTCCACGACGTGGAGGTTTTTCACTATCTACAAGACTGAGAGTGCCACCTGTTTTCTCCCTATTGCATGTGGGTGGACCAGCAAGTCCACAAGGAAGTGCACCTCAGCAAGTTATCTGGAGGAGTGCCGGGGCAAATTTTGGATATATAGAGATACACGCGCCGCTGCGGTGGGTAAGAAAATCGTGTTATCAGCCCAAGGCACCTTCCCATTGGACCACCTCCCTCTGTTTTTGCCGTTTTTAAAGCACTGCACCTTGGTGTTAAGCACTTGACACTTTAGTGACACTCAAGTCACATACACCCTATGTGTTTCTGCACTATCAGGACCAGTGTCAAATAGAGGATGGCCACCTCTGAGGGTGAAAGTGACTTCACATCTTTTTTGCTTGAATGTGACAACTACGAAACGCTCAGTTTTTCTGATGTGGATGCTGAGAAAATTCTACATAAAGATGCTGCACTATGTGAGGAATATGTGGATTCTTGTGAGGACATATACCGTGAACTGTTCAAACTAAAAAAGCGGGAGCTGGACTTCCTATATCATAGCCGCACCTTGTCTGACTACCATCGAGCAAAGCAGATACCCCGTGGTTTTAGGGTGCTCAATACACCCACAATCGGCAGATATAACTCTGCTTTCTGCAAACGCTGGATCTCAATACTCAATAAGTGCTCCATGGACCTCATTTTATTAGTCATCGAGGAGTCCACAAGGGAGCTGAAGCTAACATCACAAAAGATCAGCGAGTTTGAGAAGGAACATCTTGTGACAATGACCTCTGACAAAACCACAGACTGGTTACCCAAACTACAAAGTCAACTGGAGGAATATAAGAACAACCTCCTGAAATATAAAAAAGAAAAATACAAGAAAGTCGTCACAGATTATGCCCAGCATCGGGTATATACCTGGTTAAATCAAACAAACCAGTTCCGAGGACGCGGCCGAGGCGCAGGTAATATGAGAAGACCGCAACGGGTTCGCTTCTCAAGTACCTCAGCAAGCGACAATGATGACACAGTGGGAGCCGGTAGTGAGGTCAGACACTCGGTGACCCCTTTTGTGTTAAACACCCGGGCAGGGGCCTCCACCCGGGGAAGAGCAAAACGAGAAGGGGAGGTCAAACGAGGAGGCAGAACAGTAGGAAGGCCGCCCAAACACAGAGCCACCTAATCTTCAACCTATCCTCGCAGGAGCTTCAGGAGTCTGAGCAACGTCTACTCAGCAAGGGACTTTCATATATACCCACCAACTTTGTGGATCCTTTTAAGTGGAAGATAGAATCATTTAAATTAGCCCGTTCATTAAAAATTAAAGAACATTTCCATAAACATCCTACGGTGAACACGGAGCCTATGTTACCTGGCCGTATATCCAAATTGGGTAATCGTTCCAGATTTGACCCGCAGTCAAATAATGCAACTCTTAAGACTTTTCATAGACTTATGGACAGTTCATGTGGACAGAGAATCCCAGGGGTGAAACACAACCTGTCAAGTGATGAAAGACAAGCGTTAAAGAACTTACAACAGAGGACCGACATCGTCCTGAGAGCCGCAGATAAGGGTGGCTCTATTGTAATTCAGGACACTTCCATATACGCAGCAGAATGTGACAGGTTGCTAAGTGATGGAAACACCTACAACCGATTGGATAAAGATCCCACTCCTGGGTTTAAACAGGAACTTGACCTCTTGTTAAAAAGGGCTGTGAGTGAGGGGTTGTTATCTCAGGTAATCAGTGACAAATTATCCACAAAGTGGCCACGGGTTCCCTTGTTCTACACTCTCCCTAAGATCCACAAGGACGCGCAGAGACCCCCGGGCAGACCTATCATCTCTGCCCGTGGGTCTCTGTGTGAGCCGATTGCGATCTTCCTGGATGCATATTTGCAGCCATGCATCCAGGACACGTTCACGTACCTGAAAGATACTAAGATGTTGTTGGATAGGCTGGCCAGGTTGGGGCCACTGCCCAGTGACACGATCATGGTGACCTTAGATGTCACCAGCCTTTATACGTGCATTCCGCACGACGCTGGATTAGAGGCTGTTAGACGGCTAATCACAGCGAACCCGTTATACACAGGTCCAGATGTGGATCTGTTTATTGAGCTGTTGGCCTACACCTTGTCACATAATTTCTTCTTTTTCAATGGTAGGTTTTACAAACAACTGACGGGGTGCTCGATGGGGTCCCCAGTGGCACCGTCTTTTGCAAATAGTTTCATGTGGGAAACGGAGAGGGGACTGTTTTTTGAGGATGCGGACATTGCAGGGCACATTAAGTTATACTTTCGTTATATTGACGATCTCCTCATCTTCTGGAGTGGCGACATCCAGATCCTGACTGAGATCATCAATAGACACAATAGTTCAGCTAGCCCTATCAAATTGACTTGGAACCATAGTAGTTCTGAAATTTGTTACTTAGATGTCTGCATACTCCTAAAGGAGGGACAGGTGGGGACAACCCTCTATAAAAAACCCACAGACAGAAACACCCTACTCCGAGCTGACAGCTCACATCCGAAAGCCATGATCCGCAGCCTACCCTATTCCCAGTTACTTAGGGTTTGTAGGAATAACACGGACCCGGAGATACGGCGGCAGCAACTGGAAGAAATGATATGGAAGTTCTCCGAGAGAGGATATTCTCTTCCAGAACTGAAAAAAGCAAAAGAAAGAGCGCTGTGCAATTTTCAGAAACCACCAAAACGCCATTCAAAAAGGCTACCCAAGGAGACTATTCCTTGGGTGACTGAATATAACTCCAGCAGCCCGACACTGGTAAAACAGGTTAAGGGGATGTGGCAGATGGTCACTTCTGACCCGGATCTTAAGTGTTTCCATAATAGTAAATTGATGCCCAGTTTTTCTAGGGGCAGAAATCTGAAAGATCTAGTTGTCAAAACGGACATCACTGGCTTTGACACTAAAGAGACATCCAGACATTTTTTGAGTAAGAAGAATGGGTGTTTCAAATGCCTAGGATGTACGACTTGCTCTTTTTTCATTGTAGGTGAGACGTTTCCCCATCCACATACGGGTCAACGGCTCAAAATTAGGTGGCCATTGACCTGCACATCTCGGTTTGTGGTCTACGTGGTAGTTTGCCCTTGCGGGCTCTACTACGTAGGCAAAACCGAATGTCAATTAAAAACACGGTTAACACAACACAGGTCGGCCATCAGGGCAGCCATTGCCACGGGTACTAGTGAGCAGCCGGTGGCAAGGCACTTTGCCAGATTTAAACATAGCCTTGCTAGTTTGAGGTCCCGAGCAATTGATCACGTACCAGCGTCCATCCGGGGGGGAGATAGGGGGAGAAAGCTGCTCCAGCTCGAATCCAAGTGGATTTTCCGCCTGGATTGCTTGGCGCCCAAGGGTCTAAACGAGTCACTGGGTTTGATTAATTTTCTGTGATAAAACCCTTAACCATTGCTTTGGTACAGGTTCCCCCCGTCTAGACTTATTTGCCCTACTTTTCTCCGTTTATGATTTGAATTAAATATAGTTGTCACCATCGGGCCCAGGATGGCAGCCACTTCACTGGTTTGTCCACCTCATAGATTTATTAAGCTTCTTTTAAAAAAAGCTCTAAAGGCTATAATAATAAGAGATAAAATTAAATAAACAAACTTGTCTTTTGAAATTAACTTTTAAATAAATGAATAAACATTTTTAAAAAAAGACCCATCGATGTTTGTCAACATCGATACAACGGGCATTAATGTTAAAACTTACAAGGTCTGTTGTGCACTGGTCCCTGGGTGTTAGTACACATAGGTTATTTTAAATCACTGTTAATTATTTTTATATGATAAAAAAAATTTTACATGATATTTTTCTATATGACATATTGTTGTTTTCACTTTTATTTGTTTTATGTGCTCACTCTAGCTCAGTTGAGCGTGTTTTAGACTTGTGAGCAGCTATAGCACATGAGATTGTCACATTGCTGGTTTGTTATTGTTTCAGGGCTCCCAGCGCGTTGCCAAGGAAACCGGCTGACGTGATCGCGTCACTTCCGGCCGGGCCGTGCTGCCGAAACCGGAAGTGCGGGACATGAGACGCCGGACACTCCGTGGTCCACGCAGCTGAGAGTCATGATTGTGGGGGTAAGTGGGTTCTATGCTTATATTTAAACACTGTTTTTGCACTATATTGTTGTCTGAGGAAGGGGATACGTCCCCGAAACGTCACCTGTTTGTTTCAATAAAGACTCCACGACATGGAGGTTTTTCACTATCTACAAGACTGAGAGTGCCACCTGTTTTCTCCCTATTGCATGTGGGTGGACCAGCAAGTCCACAAGGAAGTGCACCTCAGCAAGTTATCTGGAGGAGTGCCGGGGCAAATTTTGGATAGATAGATATATATATAGATAGATAGATATAGATAGAGATAGATAGATAGATAGATAGATAGATAGATAGATAGATAGATAGATAGTATTTTTTAGGCTTTTTGTATGTGACGGTTGTATTTTGTCGGCTAATTGTGTTATTTTATTTTCAACCAGCAATGTCAGCTGAGGAATACCGCCAATTCTGGTCAGGATTCATTGATCTGTACCATCAGAACGAGTGCCTGTGGCGTGTCAGAAGCCCGGACTATGCCAACAGAATCAAGAGGAATCGGGCATATCAGCAGCTTATTGAGTACAGTAGAGGCAAAAACTCTGATGTTGATGTGAATCGGGTGAAGAAAAAAATTTCAAATTTCCGAACAGTGTTCGTGAAGGAACGCAAGAAGGTGCAAGATTCACAGCGATCCGGAGCCGGGACTGATGAGGTCTATAAACCGACGCTCTGGTACTATGACCAAATTCAGTTCATTATAGAGCAAGAGGCGCGGGTAAGGTCACGGGACGCTCTAGATCCAGAGTCTCCAGTTCTTGTCGAAGAGGAGGCCCAGGAGAGTCTGGATCTGGTAAGTACACACACATTTGTTTCATATGCCACCAACCAATTTTGACATAGACCTAATTTTTGTTTTTCTTATATTGCAGGATGCTACCCTGGAGCTGGAGGTGGAGCCTACCACAGGCCAAGGGGCAGAAGTGGAGGAGCCGGTAGCGGAGCCGGTGGCGGAGCCGGTGGCACCCCCACAGGTGCGCCCAGGAAGACCGAGGCGCACGGCAAGGAGGACCACTTCTGCACCCTATAGCACCCCCTCTGGCTCCCAGCAGTTTTTTCAACGCGCTGAGGAGGTTTTTCATAGGCCCCCGGATGCCGAACAACAATTTGGCAATTTTATTGCATCGGAAATGCGCCTGATGACGGATGAACAAAAATTCATCCTCCAACGGTTAGTCAATGAGGCTGTCTCACGCGGCAGGCGACAAACACTGGTGTCGGCGTGTGAGATAGTGCCAACTGACCCTTGGTATCACCCAAATTTGGCCCGTCCCCCCTTCCCAAACAACCCCCCCATGGAGCATGTGCCGGTAAACCCCCCTCAGCAACCGTATTTTTTTCCGTCGGGAGCCACACAGCCCAGCCCCTCCCCCCAATCTAGCACCTCGTCCAGTGGCATGTACTCTGACATGCAGAGTACACAGTCCTCTGTGCTGGGCGACCCACGCTTTTTTCATTTATAATTAGTTTTTTGGACCCGGTTTTTTAGTTTTGTTTGAAAAATCTGCTGGTGACCTTATCCTACGCTCTTGCTCAAAGTGAACTGTATTGAGGTCATTAGTACTGCAGCGTCGGTTTTGTGACCTCACTGTCCCGGACTACGGATCGTTGTGAAGACTGCACTTCTTGTGTTCCTTCAAGACTGTTTGGAAATTTGATGATGTTCTTCACCCAAGGCAAAATTGCACTGTTTACCTCTACTGTACTCAGATATGCCCGTTTCCTGTTCTGTTGGCATAGTCCCTCTCCAAAGGCACTCGTTCTCATGGTACAGCTTATGAATCCTGGCCAGAGTTGGCGTTGGCATTTAATATTTTTAGAAAGTTTTGGAAAAAACAAACTGTGTTTTGTATTTTTTTTTAAATGTAAAGGGGCTTATATTGTGTTATCGGCAGGTAGTAAAAACGCCCTATAGCATTTTTAGGTGGTGGGGTGGTGGTTTTTTTTTTTTTTTGGGGGGGGGGGGGGTGGATGGGAGTTGAGTGTTGCTGAGGTGGGGGGGGGATACTGCCGAAAACCACATATTTTTTATGTTTTTTTGGGGTCATGTTTTATTAGAGGCTAATTCAGACCTGATCGTAGCCCTGCATAATTTTGCAGGTCTACGATCAGGCACACTGACATGCAGGGGGATGCCCAGCACAGGGCTAGTCTGCCCCGCATGTCAGGCCCACATAAGTGCAAAAGCATCATACAGCTGCAATGCTTTTGCACTTCAGTAGTAACTCCCAGCCAGCACAACTTTTGCGTGCTAGGCGGGAGCTACTCGTCGTTGGCCGGGTCACAGCGGCTCCGTGTGATGCCACGCTGCTGCGGCCTGCCACCCCGCACAGTCTGGCCACGCCTGCGTTGGCCGGACCGCGCCCACAAAACGGCAGCCAAACCCGCCGTGCCGCCCCCTCCCGCCTCAGCCTGTCAATCAGGCAGAGGTGATCTCAAGGCCACGACAGCTGTCGGCCATTCTGCGTACTTCTGACCTGATCGCTGAGATGAACTGCAGCAAGCAATCAGGTCAGAATGACCCCCTTACTCAGTAGCATACACAGACCAGTAAGATCCGTGCATGCTTCTGTATAAAAATGTTAAGTGTTAAAAATAAAAAAATAAAAATGTGCAGGTCCCCCCAAAAAACATAACCAGCCTCGGGCTCTTTGAGCCGGTCCTGGTTTCAAAAATATGAGGGAAAAATGGAGTAGGGGTCCCCCATATTTAAGCAACCAGCAGCGGGCTCTTGGTCCGGTCCTGGTTCCAAAAATACGGGGGACAAAAAGAGTAGGGGTCCCCCATATTTTTGAAACCAGCACCGGGCTCCACTAGCCAGGGAGCTGATGCCGCAGCCGGGGGACACTTTTATACAGGTCCCTGCGGCCGCAGCATCACACACCCCAACTAGTCACCCCTGGCCGGGGTTCCCTGGGGGGTTGGGGACCCATTAAATAAAGGGCCCCCCCACCTCCAGGCACCCAAGGGCCAGAGGTGAAGCCCGAGGCTGTCCCCAGCACCCCTGGGCGGTGGGTGCCGGGCTGATAGTCAAAATTGTGTCAAAAAAGAATATTGTCTTTTGCTGTGGAACTACAAGTCCCAGCAAGCCTCCCCACATGCTGGTACTTGGAGAACCACAAGTACCAGCATGCAGAGAATTAAAAGGCCTGCTGGTACCTATAGTTCCACAACAAAAGAAATACCCCAAGAAAGACAAAACACACACACCGTGAAGGTAAAAGTTTATTGACACACACACCAACACACTCGCACATACTTACCTAGTGTCCCACGCAGCCCCTCAGTCCTCTTGTCCATGTAGAATCCATAGGTTAACTGGAAAAAAATGTAAACAAAAATCAGCCACAGAGCAGAAATGCACTGTTTTAAAAATGGCTGACAGTCGAAAAAGACACTCCCCCCAACCCTGTAATGCCATCCCACTATTATAATGAGATAGTCAAAATCTCACATAAGCCGAAATCTCACATAAGCCAAAATCTCACATAAGCCAAAATCTTAAGCACACAAACACAGATCTCAAGAAAAGTTAGTCAAAATCTGTCCTATCTGGCCTCCGGGGAGTTCAAGAGAAATCTCAAGAAAAAATAGGACATAGCAAGGATCTCACCGTGTGTACACACCTTTAGTGTGCTGAAGGGAAATTTAGGGGTGGGGATTTGCCCCCCTCTCTGTCTGTTGTTTGTCTGTGACCCCTCCTCCTTTCCAGCAACTGATACATAATTATCTCCAGGAATGACCGAGTAACTACCATTGTTTGTCTGCTTGTTACTTAGATAATGAAGCTTTTGAATACTGAAGTTAAAGAAAAGTGGTCTGTGTTTTGTGACTTGTAAGACGAGGCTGAAGAACACAGAATTGAAGAACTGAAGACTGCGATTTGTGACATGAAAGATGAGGCTGAAGATTACTGAATTGAAGAATTGAAGACTTTGATTTGTAACTTGAAAGATGAGGCTGAAGAACACTGGATTTAAAGAATTGAAGATTGTAATTTGTAACTTGAAAGATGAGGCTGAAGAACACTGAATTAAAGATTGTGGTTTATGGCTTGAAAGACAAGGCTGAAGATCACTGAATTTAATAACTGATGTCTGTGGAAACACCGCTCACACCCTGAAACCCTTAACGGTCTGGGACCCACGTGGGCGCACCATGGTTAGAAGCAGAATTTAGACAATGGGGCTGACGCACTGAAAGGACCACCAGATGATAGCTGACTAGCTGGAGTACCTGGAGTAACCTTTGATCACAGAGCTAGAGCACCTTTACATTAGAAAGTAACTTGAAGCACTGACACCCTCACTCTGAACCAGACCCCTTTTGTAAGGGAAGACTGCCTTGGATAGGGCTGCACACAGAGTGGGAACACACCATTAGCCCGGCTTTGTTGACCAACATGGAGGCCCCCAGCTCAGAGGACATGCCAGAACACAGAACTCAGCTCACAAGGCTCAGGCTCCTGACCTTCGGTAGCCGAGCAAAACCACCAGAGGACCTGCAGCAGCTCCCTGTTGTGGCATTCCATTCACCCAGACCCTGGCCTCCGGCTTCTGGAAGCCGTTGACTCACAGCCGAGGACCCTGCTGTAGCATCTCCCCATCGCCAACCACCGGGATAGTAACCCCGTGGGCGTGCACCAAAGATAAGACTGATGCTGACAGCCAGCTCTCATGCTGAAGGCCTAAAGATGCAAAATGGGGATTGTGGATGGAACCCTCCAGTCTCTCTCACATCCACACCCCCAGGATACTTTTTCCAAGTTTTACTAAAAGCCCAAACTGTACTCAAAACTGATTAGCAGAAACAGACATTTCCTGGGGGTTTAAAATACATAGGTCAGAAACCTGGTACAAACATATCTCCCATTTATCACTTAACCAGTGCTTCTGTCACATATGCCGCCATTTGTTTGACCTGTGAGGAGGAGCCGCAGGTTTTGCTATAGTGCATGCATAGTAACCAGTTTACCTTGCATCTGGCTCCTAGGCTTCAACCAGTGGTGATGTGTTCGTCTCCCAGGTGCAGGTCACAGGTGGAGTCCGCCGATGCATTTCGAGATGATTAGTCTCTTTTTCAAGGTTTATACTCCCCTGTGTATTTGTCGTCCTTTTAAACCTAAGTTTGTCATGTGATCGGCTTCTTACTTCCGGTCACTTCTGCCGGAAGTGATGTCATCGTTGCTGTGGTTCCCGAAAGTCCATAAGGAAATTTAAAAAAAATATTTTTTATTTTTTATTTTTTTTAGAAAAGTTATTTTCTGTCTAAAAGATGTCCTAATGTTATGTGGACCCTTGTTGTTCTGCTCCTTGTGCAGAGGGATGTTAGAACAGCTCCCAGAAGTCCCTGCGATGTCGTGGTCCCACAACCGGAAGTGTTCCACCAAGTCCACCTTAGAATGTAAGCTCTCACGAGTAGGGCCCTCTTCCCTCATGTGCTTATACTTTTCTTACTTTAATAATCCTCAACTGCCCAGATCCCACAGTTTTTTGGCCACCTGGAACTTATCTCTATGTTTACTGGTGTAGCTATGCTTAGTTGCCCTGTACTTGTCCTATATTGTCTTCAACTGTAAGTCACTGTTTTCCTATTTTGATTATGTGCATTTATACTCTGTAATTGGGCGCTGCGGAACTCTTGTGGCGCCATATAAATAAAGGATAATAATAATAATAATAATAAGTGTTCCGCCATGTTGTCAGTGTTTTTGTTGAAATAAAAGGAAATTCCCCGACAGAATTTGGTGGATTGTGTGGTGTACTTCTGATCTTTCATATATGATGGGAAATATCCTTTGAGGTCTCTGTAATACGGTAAGACTTAACCCAGCATGGATCCATATGGAAAAATGGAAAAAGAACATAAAATGAATGCAAGGATAAATATGCATCTAAAACAATTTGTGTATGATCTGTGTGTTTCAATCATGTAGGAACCATTTGAGTTCAAAGTCTTGGTTGAGACCCTTTGGTGCCAATACAATGCACATTTATTGGTAAGCTGCTCAAACAGATTGTGATGTCACTCAGGTGCTAAAAGGGAGGCGTAATTCTGGGTAAGTGAAAAACATATAGCTATCCCTAATGCACACTGAGTGAGAAATAACACTACATAATAATCAGATAATACAGAGATATATATTCCTATTATTACAAATTGAGAACATGATGTCCAGAAAACGAGTAGTAAGTGAATCAAAATTATAAGTAAACTTTCAATTATAAGTGTTATCATTCAAAAAATTAACAAAATTGAGTGCTTGTTGGTGTCCCCCATTCCAAATAATAAATAAATTGTTGCTGTAACGGCCATAGAGGACCAGGTTCTCTCTATACGGGCCGCTCCAGGTGTACTCCTCCTTGAAGCGGCCCATATAGAGGTTGGCAAAACTAGGTGCAAACCTGGTCCCCATGGCCGTCCCAAGGAGCTGTAAATAATAATGTGCATCAAACATAAAATTATTGTGAGTTAAAATAAAAAGAATGGCTTCCAATACAAAATCACGTCGTCCTGGTCCAATAACGTTGTATCTGCCCCACTTGCAGTGCACATGGTTTTGCCCATTAGAGGAAAATGTTGTTTTGCAGTCAACCTATGTGTGATGCTACAAAAACAAGTTAATAATAAAGGCTCTTGTTTGTTACAGTGAACCTGTACTTTTGATATTAGATTGGTTGTGCTACATAATATATTCTGGTTGCCTGGCTAATATGTACCACATATCTGTCTACTAGAAAGTAATAATTATCATTGAATCTGACCAGTTTTTCCTGCTGCTTTTAAAAATTAAAACTGTTTTTGTCATAATCTTTGTCTATTAACCTTGTAATCTTCTCTAATTTCCATTTTCATTTAGTCAAATTTGATCAATTAATAATCAATCAATCAATCAATCAGTTACCTTCCTGCCACTACACACTTTACACACTTTGCATGTACTACCCTGGGGCCTTGTCTTGATTAATGACCACATTCTTACTATGGAGTTATATAGTTTATTAAACTGCCATTCTGTCTGCCACTGATATGCTGCAATGTTTCATAGATGTGTTATAGGGGGGTAATTCTGAGTTGATCGCAGCATCAAGTTTGTTAGCAATTGGGAAAAACCATGTGCACTGCAGGAGGAGCAGATATAACATGTGCAGAGAGAGTTAGATTTGGGTGGGGTGTATTCAAACTGAAATCTAAATTGCAATGTCAAAATAAAGCAGCCAGTATTCACCCTGCACAGAAACAATATAACCCACCCAAATCTAACACTCTCTGCAAATGTTATATCTGCCCCCCTCCCCCCTGCAGTGCACATGGTTTTGCCCAATTGCTAACAAACTTGATGCTGCGATCAAATCAGAATTACCTCCTAAGTACAGTAACTGCCATGTGATTGTGCCACTGCTCTGTAGCTTAGTTTAGCCAGACAGCCTTTCTAGTACAGGTTGAGTATCCCATATCCAAATATTCCGAAATATGGACTTTTTTGAGTGAGAGTGAAATAATGAAACCTTTGTTTTTTTGATGGCTCAATGTACACAAACTTTGTTTAATACACAGTTATTAAAAATATTGTATTAAATGACCTTCAGGCTGTGTGTATAAGGTGTATATGAAACATAAATTAATTCTGTGCTTAGATTTAGGTCCCATCACCATGATATCTCATTATGGTATGCAATTATTCCAAAATATGGAAAAATCCGATATCCAAAATACCTCTGGTCCCAAGCATTTTGGATAAGGGATACTCAACCTGTATTGGTGAACAATATTGTGAGTTGTGAGGTGGACAAAATTGACTGGAAATGCTGGAAATAAATATTATTGAGGTTAATAATACCATAGGAACAAAAACAGGTCCAACTGACATGACTTTAGCAGTTTTCATTAATTTTCACAAAATCCAAAACCAAGGGGGTAATTCAGACCTGATCGCTGGACTACTAAATTTTCTGTCCTGTACCGCTGGAAAGAGGGGACCCTCAGCTATCAGCCTAGCGCCCTTTTACTCCTGGGGCCCTTGGGCAAGAGCCCAATGAGCCCATACGAAAAGACGGCTCTGCAGCCTGGAGTGTACAGGGTTTGCTGGAAATTGCATTGTGTCTGTGCAGAATGCAACATCAGGCCCTAAATTCACTGTGAGGGCAATAGGGTGCCTGGGCACCTAAGCAGTGGTAGCATATATGATATAAAATATATAGCAGTGGTGATATAATTTAGTGATTGCTCAAATGTGTATGGCTTTCTGCACTGCAGATACATTGCTGCTTTCTTTGGCACTGAAAGGATAATCTCTTTCTTGTCTAATAAACATAGATCACATAGCTCATCATTGCTGCATGTACAGATGCTTGGTTTCACAGCAAAGTTTGTTCAAATCAACATATCTCCTTCTTTCAGGTTGCGCTAAACAATGCAATTAAGGATGTTGCAAAGGCTCAGGGGGATTTAATTGGAACCACAAAAAGAACAGTAGGATTCGGGAAGCTCAGGGTGCATCAGAGTAGAGAGGGTTGAATGGAACAGCCATGCATGTGCAGTAGCGCCTGTTGCAGGATAGACCTGATGTTAAAGCCTCGGCAGGTCCTAGTACCCATCTGTCCTATTCTACATGATGGAGGCAGTGCAGAGCACTGCTCTCCCAACAGCATTGATTGGTGCTTCTCAAGTATTTTGGGGTGGACTAGTTGCCTCCTCCTCCATTCCAAAACCTACGCTTCCCACCTTGAATGAGGAGCTCTCAGTACAATATGGTGTAAGGTGAAGCTTCTTTAACAGGCTGATGGGGGAGGGGTTCTGAGCTGCTCCTTTGCATACATCTTCACTCCTGGAACTTGTGTTCTAGCAACCAGTAGGATTGCTGCAACTACCGGAGCAAGGGACAGCAGCCTGCTCATGAAGAGCAGGTTACAGTTAATGATAGCTGTTGTGCACCTTCATTTTCAAAGAAATATATTCACATCCAATTGATTATAATTGTCCATTTTATATAGGAAACAATATAAAGTCTGATTGCAGTTTGTTGAGACTGCTATGAATAAAAATTGAGTGCAATTTATTCTGCTAAATATGATACAAATGCTGAAGTGGAAGCTGAATGTCCCAACAGAAACCCTGCACTTACCTGTATTGTTGCAGACATATGTCAGGGTGCAGGACTCATTTTCATCTTTGCAGCAGGATCTCTTCTATGATAGCATGCCAGCTAACCTGGTTTGCTACCATGCTGCTTAGAACTTAAATGCACACTGTCTGACGTTACCCCTTTTAAGTTAGGGTCAGCCCTAGTGTGGCAAGAAGCTAATCATCAAAACCATGCCCAGTCACAACTCCCCCCCCCCCCCCGCTCCCAACCCTGTCATCTTTTGAACACAAAAAAATATTTAAATATATCAGATGGCCCCTTCTTTAAGATATTAGTCCACTTGTAAAATTCATGATAATAACCATCGCTGTCTTTGGGCACCCAGAATCCAGCCTGTAGTCAATTTGGTTTCTTTCAACAATCCTAAATAATTTTCTCCTCATTTACATAACAGTACATAATTTATTGTATATGTAACTTAAAAGTTTCTTTGGCTGAATTGCATGGCCTTTATCTTATTTTCCTTTTTCTCTATTATTTTGTTTAAAACTTTCTGCCCCAAGTTAATCTTATGCCCTGCATTAATGACCTACTGTAGTACCACCTGTAGATATAAACTAGAGATGTGCGGTGGACACTTTTCGTGTTTTGTGTTTTGATTTTGGATCTGGATCTCTGTTCATGTTTTGGATCTAGATTAGAGTTGTGCACGGGAAATTTTTCGGGTTTTGTGTTTTGGTTTTGGATTCGGTTCCGCAGCCGTGTTTTGGATTCAGACGCATTTTGGCAAAACCTCCCTGAAATTTTTTTTTCGGATTCGGGTGTGTGTTGGATTCAGGTGTTTTTTTACAAAAAACCCTCAAAAACAGCTTAAATCATAGAATTTGGGGGTAATTTTGATTCCATAGTATTATTAACCTCAATAACCACAATTTCCACTCATTTCCAGTCTACACACCTCACACCTCACAATATTATTTTTAGTCCTAAAATTTGCACCAAGGTCGCTGGATGACTAAGCTAAGCGACCCAAGTGGCCGGCACAAACACCTGGCCCATCTAGGAGTGGCACTGCAGTGTCATACAGGATGGCACTTAAAAAAATTAGCCCCAAACATCACATGATGCAAAGATAAATAAAAAAAAGGAGATGCAAGATGGAATTGTCCTTGGGCCCTCCCACCCACCCTTATGTTGTATAAACAGGACATGCACACCTTAACAAACCCATCATTTCAGCGACAGGGTCTGCCACACGACTGTGGCTGAAATGACTGGTTGGTTTGGGTCCCCACCAAAAAAGAAGCAATCAATCTCTCCTTGCACAAACTGGCTCTACAGAGGCAAGATGTCCACCTCCTCATCCTCCGATTCATCACCCTATTCACTGTGTAATTTGTACCCACTGGAATCCACCATCTCAGGTCCCTGTGTACTTTCTGGAGGCAATTGCTGGTGAATGTCTCCACGGAGGAATTGATTATAATTAATTTTGATGAACATCATCTTCTCCACATTTTGTGGAAGTAACCTCGTACGCCGATCGCTGACAAGGTGACCGGCTGCACTAAACACTCTTTCGGAGTACACACTGGTGGGGGGGCAAATTAGGTAAAATAAAGCCAGTTTGTGCAAGCGCCTCCAAATTGCCTCTTTTTCCTGCCAGTATACGTACAGACTGTCTGACGTGCCTACTTGGATGCGGTCACTCATATAATCCTCCACCATTCTTTCAATGGTGACAGAATCATATGCAGTGACAGTAGACGACATGTCAGTAATCGTTGGCAGGTCCTTCAGTCGGGACCAGAATTCAGCACTCGCTTCAGACTGCCCTGTATCACCGCCAGCTGGTGGGCTCGGAATTCTTAGCCTTTTCCTCGCAGCCCCAGTTGCAGGAGAATGTGAAGGAGGAGCTGTTGGTGGGTCACGTTCCGCTTGACTTGACAAGTGTCTCACCATCAGGTCTTTGAACATCTGTAGACTTGTTTCTGCCGGAAAGAGAGATACAACGTAGGTTTTAAACCTAGGATCGAGCACGGTGGCCAAAATGTAGTGCTCTGATTTCAACAGATTGACCACCCGTGAATCCTGGTTAAGCAAATTAAGGGCTCCATCCACAAGTCCCACATGCCTAGGGGAATCGCTCCGTTTTAGCTCCTCCTTCAATGTCTCCAGCTTCTTCTGCAAAAGTCTGATGAGAGGAATGACCTGACTCAGGCTGCCAGTGTCTGAACTGACTTCATGTGTGGCAAGTTCAAAGGGTCGCAGAACCTTGCACAACGTTGAACTCATTCTCCACTGCGCTTGAGTCAGGTGCATTCCCCCTCCTTTGCCTATATCATAGGTAGATGTATAGGCTTGAATGGCCTTTTGCTGCTCCTCCATCCTCTGAAGCATATAGGTTGAATTCCACCTCGTTACCAACTCTTGCTTCAGCTGATGGCGGGGCAGGTTCAGGAGTGTTTGCTGGTGCTCCAGTCTTCGGCACACGGTGGCTGAATGCCGAAAGTGGCCCGCAATTCTTCGTGCCACTGACAGCATTTCTTGCACGCCCCTGTCGTTTTTTTTTAAATTCTGCACCACCAAATTCAATGTATGTGCAAAACATGGGACGTGCTGGAATTTGCACACATGTAATGCATGCACAATATTGGTGGCGTTGTCCGATGTCACAAATCCCCAGGAGAGTCCAATTGGGGTAAGCCATTCTCTGTGCCTCTTATGGAAAGCGGTGATACAAAGCGTAGCATTCCTAGGAATGAGTTGGCGTTTGCAAGATGCTGTTACTGGTGCCGCTGCTGCTGTTCTTGCTGCGGGAGGCAATACATCTACCCAGTGGGCTGTCACAGTCATATAGTCATGAGTCTGCCCTGCTCCACTTGTCCACATGTCCGTGGTTAAGTGGACATTGGATACAACAGCATTTTTTAGGACACTGGTGACTCTTTTTCTGATGTCTGTGTACATTCTCGGTATGGCCTGCCTAGAGAAATGGAACCTAGATGGTATTTAGTACGGGGAAACAGTACCTCATGCAATTCTCTAATTCACTGTGAATTAACGGTGGATACCGACACATGTTTAACACCACTGCAGCTGCCAAGACCTGAGTTATCTGCTTTGCAGCAGGATGACTGCTGTGATATTTCATCTTCCTCGCAAAGGACTGTTGGACAGTCAATTGCTTACTGGAAGTAGTACAAGTGGTCTTCCGACTTCCCCTCTGGGATGGCGATTGACTCCCAGCAGCAACAACAGTAGCGCCAGCAGCTGTAGGCGTTACACTCAAGGATGCATCGGAGGAATCCCAGGCAGGAGAGGACTCGTCAGACTTGCCAGTGACATGGCCTGCAGGACTATTGGCTTTCCTGTCTAAGGAGGAAATTGACACTGATGGAGTTGGTGGTGTGGTTTGCAGGAGCTTGGTTACAAGAGGAAGGGATTTAGTTGTCTTTAGTTGTCAGTGGACTGCTTCCGCTGTCACCCAAAGTTTTTGAACTTGTCAATGACTTCTTATGAATGCGCTCCAGGTGACGTATAAGTGAGGATGTTCCTAGGAGGTTAACGTCCTAACCCCTACTTATTACAGCTTGACAAAGGCAACACACGGCTTGACACCTGTTGTCCGCATTTCTGTTAAAATAATTCCACACAGAAGAGGTGATTTTTTTTGTAA
This sequence comes from Pseudophryne corroboree, assembly GCF_028390025.1. Classification (NCBI taxonomy): domain Eukaryota; kingdom Metazoa; phylum Chordata; class Amphibia; order Anura; family Myobatrachidae; genus Pseudophryne; species Pseudophryne corroboree. Next base: position 297,117,903 of record NC_086450.1, on the reverse strand, counting down.
TTTGACCAGGCATGTCAATGGCCATATTCGTCCCACGGACAACAGGTGTCTCCCCGGGTGCCTGACTTAAACAAACCACCTCACCATCAGAATCCTCCTTGTCAATTTCCTCCTCAGCGCCAGCAACACCCATATCCTCATCCTGGTGTACTTCAACAGTGACATCTTCAATTTTACTATCAGGAACTGGACTGCGGGTGCTCCTTCCAGCACTTGCAGGGGGCGTGCAAATGGTGGAAGGTGCCACCTCTGCCCGTCCAGTGTTGGGAAGGTCAGGCATCACAACCAACACAATTGGACTCTCCTTGGGGATTTGTGATTTAGAAGAATGCACAGTTCTTTGCTGTGCTTTTGCCAGCTTAAGTCTTTTCATTTTTCTAGCGGGAGGATGAGTGCTTCCATCCTCATGTGAAGCTGAACCACTAGCCATGAACATAGGCCAGGGCCTCAGTCGTTCCTTGACACTCCGTGTCGTAAATGGCATATTGGCAAGTTTACGCTTCTCCTCAGACGCTTTTAATTTAGATTTTTGGGTCTTTTTACTGAACTTTTGTTTTTTGGATTTTACATGCTCTCTACTATGACATTGGGCATTGGCATTGGCAGACGACATTGATGGCATTTCATCGTCTCGGCCATGACTAGTGGCAGCAGCTTCAGCACGAGGTGGAAGTGGATCTTGATCTTTCCCTATTTTACCCTCCACATTTTTGTTCTCCATCTTTTAATGTGTGGAATTATATGCCAGTAATATATCAATAGCAATGGCCTACTGTACCGTACTGCTATATATATATATATATATATATATATATATATACTGGTGGTCAGCAAAATTCTGCACTGTCCTCCTACTATATACTGTGCACAACTACAATGCAGCACAGAATGGATAGTATACTTGACGACACAGAGGTAGAGCAATGGACTACTGTACCGTACTGCTATATATATATATATATATATATATATACTGGTGGTCAGCAAAATTCTGCACTGTACTCCTACTATATACTGCGCACAACTACAATGCAGCACAGATATGGACAGTATACTTGACAACACAGAGGTAGAGCAATAGACTACTGTACCGTACTGCTATATATATATATATATATATATACTGGTGGTCAGCAAAATTCTGCACTGTCCTCCTACTATATACTGTGTACAACTACAATGCAGCACAGATATGGATAGTATACCAGACGACACAGAGGTAGAGCAATGGACTACTGTACCGTACTGCTATATATATATTTATATACTGGTGGTCAGCAAAATTCTGCACTGTCCTCCTACTATATACTGTGCACAACTACAATGCAGCACAGATATGGATAGTATACTTAATGACACAGAGGTAGAGCAATGGAATACTGTACCATACTGCTATACATATATATATATATATATATACTGGTGGTCAGCAAAAATCTGCACTGTCCTCCTACTATATACTGTGCACAACTACAATGCAGCACAGATATGGATAGTATACTTGACAACACAGAGGTAGAGCAATGGACTACTGTACTGTACTGCTATATATATACTGGTGGTCAGCAAAATTCTGCACTATCCTCCTACTATATGCTGCGCACAACTACAATGCAGCACAGATATGTAGCGTTTTCAGGCAGAGAACGTAGATATTTGCAGCACACTGAGCACAGATATTTGCAGCACACTGAGCACAGATATTTGCAGCACACTGATCACAGAAACTGAGAGAACGTAGCCATGTCCTCTCGCTATCATCTCCAATGCACGAGTGAAAATGGCGGCGACGCGCAGCTCTTTATATGCAATACGAATCTCGCGAGAATACGACAGCAGAATGATGACATTCGGGCACGTTCGTGTTAACCGAGCAAGGCGTGAAGATCCAAGGCTGCCTCGGAACCATGTAAAATGGGTGAAGTTTGTGGGGGTTCGGATCTCGAGGAACCAAATCCGCTCATCTCTAATCTAGATTGGTTTTGCCAAAACCACCCTTTCGGGTTTTGGATCTGAATAATTTTTGAAAAAAACATAAAAACAGCTAAAATCACAGAATTTGTTGGTAATTTTGATCCTGAAGTATTATTAACTTAAATAACATTAATTTCCACTCATTTCCAGTCTATTCTGAACACCTCACAATATTGTTTTTAGGCCAAAAGTTTGCATTGAAGTTGCTGGACGACTAAGCTAAGCGACACAACTGGGCGGCACAAACACCTGGCCCATCTAGGAGTGGCACTGCAGTGGCAGACAGGATGGCACTTTTAAAAACTAGACCCCAAAGAGCACATAATGCAAAGAAAAATATAGAGGTGCAAGATGGAATTGCCCTTGGGATCTCCCACCCACCCTTAAGTTGTACAAACAGGATATGCACATTTTAACAAACCAATCATTTCAGCAACAGGGTCTGAAACACGACTGTGGCTGAAATGATTGGTTTGTTTGGGCCCCCATAAAAAAAGAAGCAATTAATACCCCCACCAAAAATAAGCAATTAATCTCTATTTGCACAAACTGGCTTTACAAAGGAAGATGTCGACCTCAACCTCTGATTCCTCACTCCTTTCAGTGTGTACACCCTCATCCTCACAGAGTATTTATTCGTCCCCACTATAATACACAATCACAGGTCCCTGTGTACTTTCTGGAGGCAATTGCTGGTAAAGGCCTTCCTGGAGGAATATCATCTTATCCATACTTTGTGGTAGTAACCTCGTACGCCAATTGCTGACAAGGTTACCGACTGCACTAAACACTCTTTCAGAGTACACACTGGAGGGGGGGCAAATTAGATAAAATAAAGCTAGTTTGTGCAAAGGCCTCCAAATTGCCTCCTTTTCCTGCCAGTATACATACAGAATGTCTGACATGCCTACTTGGATGCTGTCACCCATATAATGCTCCACCATTCTTTCAATGGTGACAGCATCAAATGCAGTGACAGTAGACATGTCAGTAGATGTCGGCAGCTCCTTCAGTCCAGACCGATATCAACACTTGCTCCTGACTGCCCTGCATCACAACCAGTGGGTGGGCTAGGAAATGTTATCCTTTTCCTCGCAGCTCCAGTTGCGGAAGAAAATGAAGGAGGAGCTGTTGACGGGTCACGTTCCACTTGAGTTGACAATTTTCTCACCAGCAGGTCTTTGAACCTCTGCAGACTTTATCTACTGGAAAGAGAGATACAACGTAGGCTTTAAACATAGGATCAAGCACGGTGGCCAAAATGTAGTGCACTGATTTCAACAGATGGACCACCCTTGAATCCTGGCAAAGCGAATGAAGGGCTCCATCCACAAGTCCCACATACTTAGCAGAATCACTCCGTTTTAGTTCCTCCTTCAATTTCTCCAGCTGCTTCTGCAAAAGCCTGATGAGAAGAATGACCTGACTCAAGCTGGCAGTGTCTAATCTGACTTCACATGTGGCAAGTTTCAAAGGTTGGAGAACCTTGCACAACACAGAAATCATTCTCCACTGCACTTGAGACAGGTGCATTACCCCTCCTTTGCCTATATCATAGGTGGATGTATAGGCTTGAATTGCCTTTTGCTGCTCTCCAACCTCTGAAGCATATAGAAAGTTAAACTCCACCTCGTTACCAACTCTTGCTTCAGGTGATGGCAGAGCAGGTTCAAAAGTGTTTGCTGGCACTCCAGTCTTCGGCATGCAGTCTCTGAATGTTGTGGGCCACTGAAAGCATCTCCTGCATGCCCCTGTAATTTTTCTAAAAAATCTGCACCACCAAATTAATTGTATGTGCAAAACATGGGATGTGCTGGAATTTGCTCATATGTAATGCATGCACAATATTGGTAGAGTTGTCAGATATCACAAATCCCCAGGAGAGTCTAACTGGGGTAAGCCATTGTGCGATGAAGTCCCTCAGTTTCCATAAGAGGTTGTCAGTGGTGTGCCTCTTATGGAAACCGGTGATACGCAGCATAGCCTGCCTAGGAACAAGTTGGTGTTTGTGAGATGTTGCTACTGGTGCCAGTGCTGTTGTTGCAGTGGGAGGCAATACATCTACCCAGTGGGCTGTCATAGTCATGTAGTCCTTAGTTTGTCCTGCTCCACTTGTCCACATGTCTGTGTTTAATTGGACACTGGGTACAACTGCATTTTTCAGGACACTGAGGACACTTTTGCTAATATCCCTGTACAGTCTGGGAATTGCTTGCCTAGTGAAGCGGAATCTAGATGGGATTTGGTACCAGGGACACAGTACATTCATCAACTGTCTAAATACTACTGCACTAATGGTGGATACCGGATGCACGTCTAACACCAGCATGGTTGTTATGGCCACAGTAATCTGCTTTGCAGCAGGGTGACTGCTATCATATTTCATCTTCCTCACAAAGGACTGTTGGACAGTCAATTGCTTAGTCGAAGCAGTACAAGTGGTCTTCCCACTTCCTCTCTGGGATGACAATCGACTCCCAGCAGCAACAACAGTGACAGCAGTAGCCGTAGTACTCCAGGATCCTCTGGAGGAATTCTGGATAGGAGAGGACTCGTCAGTCATGCCAGTGACATGGGCTGCAGGACTACTTACGATCCTGACTGAGGAGGAAATTGACGATTAGGGAGTTGGTGGTGTGGATTGAAGGAGCTTGGATACAACAGGAAAAAGAGACTTAGGTGTCACTGGACTGCATACACTTGCCCAAAGTTTCTGAACTTGACAATAACTTATGATGAATGCGCTGCAGGTTATGTATAAGGAAGGATGTTCCTAGGTGTTTAACATTCTCACCCTGACTTATCATGGATTGACAAAGGCAACAGATAGCTTGACACCTGTTTTATGAATTTGTAGAGAAATAATTCCACACCGAAGAGCTATCTTTTTTGGTATTTTGCTCAGGCATGACAATGGCTTTTTAATCTCATGGACAACAACTGTATACACTGGTGCCTTATTCAAACCACATCACCATCAGAATCCTCATCGTCAACTTCCTCCTCAATGCCAGCTAACGCAACATCCTCCTCATCCTGGTGTACTTCTACAGTGACATCTTTAATCTCAATATCAGCAACTGGACTGGTGGTGCTCTTCCCAGCACTTGCAGAGGGCGTGCAAATGGTGGTAGGAGCCTCCTCTTCCCATACAGTCTTGGGAAAGTCAGATCTAGACATCGCAATCGCGGACACGCTTGGACTCTCCTTGGGTATTTGTGATATATTTGAACTCCCAGTTGTTTTTCCCTGTGCTTTAGCAAGCTTATTTTTTCAAATGTTGTAGTGGTAGGAGGGCTTCCGTCCTCATGAGAAGCTAAACCACCCATCATTAACATAGACCAAGGCCTTAGCCTTTCCTTGTTTATTCTAGAAGTTATTAGTGTAAACCACTAGTGGGCTTATCACTAAAAGAAAGGCTTAGTGTGTGGCACACACTTTTGAAATGATTATACAGTATTAAAACTTAATTTTTATTCCATATTTAAAATGAATCTCTATAATCAGGCATAGTAATTCATCTGATAGCCTGAGAGTGCAAAATCATAAAATTATTGCCCATGGGATTAGTACGTTAAAATAATGTCTAAATCCTTCAAATTAGGGTTAAAAAAAAGGTAATTACTGAAAAAAGGAAAAAATAGATTAAGCTAAGTGATATATTGCTAGAATTTCTTAGTGCTGATTGGTTACTATTATGCTCACTTGCGGAGACTAGATGTATTTGTTATCTTTATACTATTATTACGTTGATTGCTCTCAAAGAAGGTTAACAATACTGCAAATAAAACCGTTAAGTACCTATCCGGGATGAAAGTTCCTGTGTTGTTCCAAAAGGTAAGAGGGAGAGGGGAAAGAAAAATCCTGTGATGGGATATTCTACAGTATTCCTGATCCTGAACTATACTTCAGTGGATAGTGTGAAAGTATTGTAACATATGGCCACCTTTTACACCAGTCTACTGTTCAAGACTGCAGTAACAGTGCTAATGTAATTTGATACATAGTTACGTCCACCAATCTGCAACAGTGTATGGCTGGCAGGACAGTTCATGCAAGATACCAGATAATAGATACACTGTCTCTAGTGTTTGTGTCCAAAAGGCTGTCAGTGAAAAGTAGAGATAAAAAAATAATGATAGATATTCAGTTAGTTCTTATTACTGCAAACCATGCGCGCAAAATGACAAAAAATATATGTGGACACAAGTGGCTGATCTCTATGCTCTCAAAGGAAAAGAGAGGGCGGTACATACTTTGTTAATACACAGAAAATGACCAGTAATTCACTCTGTAATAATATTATTACTACTACCTTTGAAGTAAAAACTTATTTCAAAAAAATCACATACAAATGTAGGGACTATCTCCCCGGAACATAAGGCACTCATGAATGGTTAAATCAACATTTTTGAATTTTTCTCTGGTTCATATATCGAGACTGTTATATACAGGCACACCAGAATTAATTTTTCTCTGGTTCATATGTCGAGCCTGTTTTGTACAGGCACACCAGAATTTAAGGTGAAAAGGCCTTAAGTATTATACTCATTCCCTGACCAAAGAATAGTGTAATGGCTTTTCAAATTTCAAATATATAAACCTCACTCAGATCATCATATCCCCGTGTACATAGCCCTTTTAAGGGCTAGAAAAATGAGTGTGGTATTTTAAGACATTCCGTTGAAGTTCACATGCAGGCCTCTTTAAGATTGTTATAAATTACATTTGACACATCAAAGTTAATGCTACCTTGGGAGTATATCAGCTGAGAGGTAAAAAAGAGTCCTAGGTGTGTGGAAACAGATTCCCTTTCTACTGTTGTCCCATGTGCCACAATGGGCAGTGAATGGATACAATGAGAGCGGGGAAGAGCTGTCCACCTAAGGACTGAAGGGAAAGAGCAGTGCGAGCTGCTTCTGCTGTCCATGTTCTACATCCCCCCTCCCCTGCTGCATGGGAGCATTGCAGGGGGGCCGCAGATGTCAAGCAGTGGATGAGAGGGCAGCTCTGAATACCTTATTAATGTCACGTCTGGTGTGCCTGTGAGAGAGCAAGGTAAGTTCTCCATCTATTATAAGGAACCGCTGCTGGGGCCGGACACGGGGTATGATTCCCACACCTCCGTACACTATGTGCGCCCACGTCCAGAGCACAGTTAGGTCTCCGTCAATTGCAGGGAGCCGTTACGGGAGCCGGACGCCGGGTTGGGTGTAATTCCCGCACCTCCGTAAACAGTACACGCCCACGTCCCGTTGATTGATGATGTACGTTTCACATCTAGCTTGTTTGTGAACAAGCTAGATGTGAAACGTACATCATCAATTAGCGGGACGTGGGCGTGTACTGTTTACGGAGGTGCGGGAATTACACCCGACCCGGCGTCCGGCTCCCGTAACGGCTCCATGCAAATGATGGAGACCTAACTCTGCTCTGGACGTGGGCGCACATAGTGTACGGAGGTGTGGGAATCATACCCCGTGTCCGGCCCCAGCAGCGGTTCCTTATAACTGACGGAGAACTTACCTTGCTCTCTCACAGGCACACCAGACGTGACATTAATAAGGTATTCAGAGCTGTCCTCTCATCCACTGCTTGACATCTGCGGCCCCCCTGCAATGCTCCCATGCAACAGTGGAGGGGGGATGTAGAACATGGACAGCAGAAGCAGCTCGCACTGCTCTTTCCCTTCAGTCATTAGGTGGACAGCTCTTCCCCGCTCTCATTGTATCCATTCACTGCCCATTGTGGCACATGGGACAACAGTAGAAAGGGAATCTGTTTCCACACACCTAGGACTCTTTTTTACCTCTCAGCTGATGTACTCCCAAGGTGGCATTAACTTTGACGTGTCAAATGTAATTTATAACAATCGTATAGAGGCCTGCATGTGAACTTCAACTGAATGTCTTAATATACCACACTAATTTTTCTAGCCCGTAAAAGGGCTATGTACATGGGGATATGATGATCTGAGTGAGGTTTATATATTTGAAATTTGAAAAGCCATTACACTATTCTTTGGTCAGGGAATGAGTATAATACTTAAGGCCTTTTCACCTTAAATTCTGGTGTGCCTGTACAAAACAGGTTCGACATATGAACCAGAACAAAATTAATTCTGGTGTGCCTGTATATAACAGTCTCGATATATGAACCAGAGAAAAATTCAAAAATGTCGATTTAACCATTCATGAGTGCCTTATGTTCCGGGGAGATAGTCCCTACATTTATATGTGATTTTTTTTAAATAAGTTTTTACTTTAAAAGTAGTAGTAATAATATTATTACAGAGTGAATTACCGGTCATTTTCTGTGTATTAACAAAGTATGTACCGCCCTCTCTTTTCCTTTGAGAGGATAGAGATCAGCCACTTGTGTCCACATATATTTTTTGTCATTTTGCGCGCATGGTTTGCAGTAATAAGAACTAACTGAATATCTATCATTATTTTTTTATCTCTACTTTTCACTGACAGCCTTTTGGACACAAATACTAGAGACAGTGTATCTATTATCTGGTATCTTGCATGAACTGTCCTGCCAGCCATACACTGTTGCAGATTGGTGGACGTAACTATGTATCAAATTACATTAGCACTGTTACTGCAGTCTTGAACAGTAGACTGGTGTAAAAGGTGGCCATATGTTACAATACTTTCACACTATCCACTGAAGTATAGTTCAGGATCAGGAATACTGTAGAATATCCCATCACAGGATTTTTCTTTCCCCTCTCCCTCTTACCTTTTGGAACAACACAGGAACTTTCATCCCGGATAGGTACTTAACGGTTTTATTTGCAGTATTGTTAACCTTCTTTGAGAGCAATCAACGTAATAATAGTATAAAGATAACAAATACATCTAGTCTCCGCAAGTGAGCATAATAGTAGCCAATCAGCACTAAGATATTCTAGCAATATATCACTTAGCTTAATCTATTTTTTCCTTTTTTCAGTAATTACCTTTTTTTGCCCCTAATTTGAAGGATTTAGACATTATTTTAACGTTCTAATCCCATGGGCAATAATTTTATGATTTTTTACTCTCAGGCTATCTGATGAATTACTATGCCTGATTATAGAGATTCATTTTAAATATGGAATAAAAATTAAGTTTTAATACTGTATAATCATTTCAAAAGAGTGTGCCACACACTAAGCCTTTCTTTTAGTGATAAGCCCACTAGTGGTTTACACTAATAACTTCTAGAATAAACATTGTAACTCAGCTTAGTGGCGCACCTCCAACCTAACTTCAATTAACTGAGGGCCTTCTCCAGCCCTGACTATAGTCTCCCAGATTAGTTTGTTTTGTACTAATACTTCTTAAAAAATCATTTGAGACCAGTGCATTGTCCCTTACACTTTTGTCTTTTCCCCAAAATACCTTAGCCTTTCCTTGCCATTTCGTGTCATGAATGGCATATTGCCAATTTCACATTTCTCATCAGATAATGTCTTTTTTTCTGATTATTAATTTTTGCTTCTTGGATTTGACATGCACTCTATGACATAGGGCATCGGCCATAGCATACGACATTGATGGAATTGCATCATCAATGTTATGACTGTTGGCAGCAACAGCTTCAGCACTAGTACTAAGAACTGGAAGTGGTTCCTGATCTTCCACTATTTTTTCCTCCAAATTGTTGTTATCCATTTCACAGGACAGCACCCCTTTATTATTACAGCAAACAGAACAGTGCCCCTTTATATTTACAGCACCCCTGTATTCTTACAGCATACAGGACCAGTGTGCTTTTATTTTAACAACTGCGCCCCTGTATTTTTAAAGCATACAGAACCAGTGTATTTTTATTTTAACAACTGAACCCCTGAATTTTTACAGCATACAGGGCCAGTGTACTTTTATTTTAACAATAGCATACCTGAATTTTTACAGCATACAGGGCCAGAGTAATATTATTTTAACAGCAGCACCCCTGTATTTTTACAGCAAATAAGACTGGGCCAGCACCCCTGTATTTTCACAGCATACAGGACCATTGTGCTTTAATTTTAAAAACTTCACCCCTGAATTTTTACAGCATACGGGACTAGTGTGCTTTTATTTTAACAACAGCAGCACCCCTGATTTTTTAAAACATACAAGACTGGGCCAGCACCCCTGTATCTTCACTAGACACAGGATCAGTGTGCTTTTATTTTAAAAACTGCACCCTTGAATTTTTACTGCATACAAAACTAGGCCAGCACACCTGTATTTTCACAGCATACAGGGCCAGTTTTTAAAGCATTCAGGGCCAGTGTAATATTTTAACTAGAGATGAGCGGGTTCGGTTTCTCTGAAACCGAACCCGCACGAACTTCATGTTTTTTTTACGGGTCCGAGCAGACTCGGATCCTCCCGCCTTGCTCGGTTAACCCGAGCGCGCCCGAACGTCATCATGACGCTGTCGGATTCTCGCGAGACTCGGATTCTATATAAGGAGCCGCGCGTCGCCGCCATTTTCACACGTGCATTGAGATTGATAGGGAGAGGACGTGGCTGGCGTCCTCTCCATTAGAAATTAGATTAGAAGAGAGAGAGAGATTGTGCAGAGTCAGACAGAGTTTACCACAGTGACCAGTGCAGTTGTTGTTAGTTAACTGTTATTTATTTTAATATAATATATCCGTTCTCTGCTATATCCGTTCTCTGCCTGAAAAAAAACGATACACAGCAGCAGCCAGTCACACAGTGTGACTCAGTCTGTGTGCACTCAGCTCAGCCCAGTGTGCTGCACATCAATGTATAAAAGGCAAAGCTTATAATAATTGTGGGGGAGACTGGGGAGCACTGCAGGTTGTTATAGCAGGAGCCCCCAGGAGTACATAATATTATATTAATTTAAAATTAAACAGTGCACACTTTTGCTGCAGGAGTGCCACTGCCAGTGTGACTAGTGGTGACCAGTGCCTGACCACCAGTATAGTAGTATATTGTTGTATGTATTGTATACTATCTCTTTATCAACCAGTCTATATTAGCAGCAGACACAGTACAGTGCGGTAGTTCACGGCTGTGGCTACCTCTGTGTCGGCAGTCGGAACTCGGCAGGCAGTCCGTCCATCCATAATTGTATTACAATATATACCACCTAACCGTGGTATTTTTTTTTCTTTCTTTATACCGTCGTCATAGTGTCATACTAGTTGTTACGAGTATACTACTATCTCTTTATCAACCAGTGTACAGTGCGGTAGTTCACGGCTGTGGCTACCTCTGTGTCGGCAGTCGGCAGGCAGTCCGTCCATCCATAATTGTATTATTATTATAATATATACCACCTAACCGTGGTTTTTTTTTCATTCTTTATACCGTCATAGTGTCATACTAGTTGTTACGAGTATACTACTATCTCTTTATCAACCAGTGTACAGTGCGGTAGTTCACGGCTGTGGCTACCTCTGTGTCGGCAGTCGGCAGGCAGTCCGTCCATCCATAATTGTATTATAATATATACCACCTAACCGTGGTTTTTTTTTCATTCTTTATACCGTCATAGTGTCATACTAGTTGTTACGAGTATACTACTATCTCTTTATCAACCAGTGTACAGTGCGGTAGTTCACGGCTGTGGCTACCTCTGTGTCGGCAGTCGGCAGGCAGTCCGTCCATCCATAATTGTATTATAATATATACCACCTAACCGTGGTTTTTTTTTCATTCTTTATACCGTCATAGTCAGTCATACTAGTTGTTACGAGTATACTACTATCTCTTTATCAACCAGTGTACAGTGCGGTAGTTCACGGCTGTGGCTACCTCTGTGTCGGCACTCGGCAGGCAGTCCGTCCATCCATAATTGTATTATAATATATACCACCTAACCGTGGTTTTTTTTTCATTCTTTATACCGTCATAGTGTCATACTAGTTGTTACGAGTATACTACTATCTCTTTATCAACCAGTGTACAGTGCGGTAGTTCACGGCTGTGGCTACCTCTGTGTCGGCAGTCGGCAGGCAGTCCGTCCATCCATAATTGTATTATAATATATACCACCTAACCGTGGTTTTTTTTTCATTCTTTATACCGTCATAGTGTCATACTAGTTGTTACGAGTATACTACTATCTCTTTATCAACCAGTGTACAGTGCGGTAGTTCACGGCTGTGGCTACCTCTGTGTCGGCAGTCGGCAGGCAGTCCGTCCATCCATAATTGTATTATAATATATACCACCTAACCGTGGTTTTTTTTTCATTCTTTATACCGTCATAGTCAGTCATACTAGTTGTTACGAGTATACTACTATCTCTTTATCAACCAGTGTACAGTGCGGTAGTTCACGGCTGTGGCTACCTCTGTGTCGGAACTCGGCAGGCAGTCCGTCCATCCATAATTGTATTACAATATATACCACCTAACCGTGGTTTTTTTTTTCATTCTTTATACCGTCATAGTCAGTCATACTAGTTGTTACGAGTATACTACTATCTCTTTATCAACCAGTGTACAGTGCGGTAGTTCACGGCTGTGGCTACCTCTGTGTCGGAACTCGGCAGGCAGTCCGTCCATCCATAATTGTATTACAATATATACCACCTAACCGTGGTTTTTTTTTCATTCTTTATACCGTCATAGTCAGTCATACTAGTTGTTACGAGTATACTACTATCTCTTTATCAACCAGTGTACAGTGCGGTAGTTCACGGCTGTGGCTACCTCTGTGTCGGAACTCGGCAGGCAGTCCGTCCATCCATAATTGTATTACAATATATACCACCTAACCGTGGTTTTTTTTTCATTCTTTATACCGTCATAGTCAGTCATACTAGTTGTTACGAGTATACTACTATCTCTTTATCAACCAGTGTACAGTGCGGTAGTTCACGGCTGTGGCTACCTCTGTGTCGGAACTCGGCAGGCAGTCCGTCCATCCATAATTGTATTACAATATATACCACCTAACCGTGGTTTTTTTTTCATTCTTTATACCGTCATAGTCAGTCATACTAGTTGTTACGAGTATACTACTATCTCTTTATCAACCAGTGTACAGTGCGGTAGTTCACGGCTGTGGCTACCTCTGTGTCGGAACTCGGCAGGCAGTCCGTCCATCCATAATTGTATTATTATAATATATACCACCTAACCGTGTTTTTTTTTTCATTCTTTATACCGTCATAGTGTCATACTAGTTGTTACGAGTATACTACTATCTCTTTATCAACCAGTGTACAGTGCGGTAGTTCACGGCTGTGGCTACCTCTGTGTCGGCAGTCGGCAGGCAGTCCGTCCATCCATAATTGTATTACAATATATACCACCTAACCGTGGTTTTTTTTTCATTCTTTATACCGTCATAGTCAGTCATACTAGTTGTTACGAGTATACTACTATCTCTTTATCAACCAGTGTACAGTGCGGTAGTTCACGGCTGTGGCTACCTCTGTGTCGGAACTCGGCAGGCAGTCCGTCCATCCATAATTGTATTACAATATATACCACCTAACCGTGGTTTTTTTTTCATTCTTTATACCGTCATAGTCAGTCATACTAGTTGTTACGAGTATACTACTATCTCTTTATCAACCAGTGTACAGTGCGGTAGTTCACGGCTGTGGCTACCTCTGTGTCGGCACTCGGCAGGCAGTCCGTCCATCCATAATTGTATTACAATATATACCACCTAACCGTGGTTTTTTTATACCACCTAACCGTGGCAGTCCGTCCATAATTGTATACTAGTATCCAATCCATCCATCTCCATTGTTTACCTGAGGTGCCTTTTAGTTCTGCCTATAAAATATGGAGAACAAAAAAGTTGAGGTTCCAAAATTAGGGAAAGATCAAGATCCACTTCCACCTCGTGCTGAAGCTGCTGCCACTAGTCATGGCCGAGACGATGAAATGCCAGCAACGTCGTCTGCCAAGGCCGATGCCCAATGTCATAGTACAGAGCATGTCAAATCCAAAACACCAAATATCAGAAAAAAAAGGACTCCAAAACCTAAAATAAAATTGTCGGAGGAGAAGCGTAAACTTGCCAATATGCCATTTACCACACGGAGTGGCAAGGAACGGCTGAGGCCCTGGCCTATGTTCATGGCTAGTGGTTCAGCTTCACATGAGGATGGAAGCACTCAGCCTCTCGCTAGAAAACTGAAAAGACTCAAGCTGGCAAAAGCACCGCAAAGAACTGTGCGTTCTTTGAAATCCCAAATCCACAAGGAGAGTCCAATTGTGTCGGTTGCGATGCCTGACCTTCCCAACACTGGACGTGAAGAGCATGCGCCTTCCACTATTTGCATGCCCCCTGCAAGTGCTGGAAGGAGCACCCGCAGTCCAGTTCCTGATAGTCAGATTGAAGATGTCAGTGTTGAAGTACACCAGGATGAGGAGGATATGGGTGTTGCTGGCGCTGGGGAGGAAATTGACCAGAAGGATTCTGATGGTGAGGTGGTTTGTTTAAGTCAGGCACCCGGGGAGACACCTGTTGTCCGTGGGAGGAATATGGCCGTTGACATGCCAGGTGAAAATACCAAAAAAATCAGCTCTTCGGTGTGGAGGTATTTCACCAGAAATGCGGACAACAGGTGTCAAGCCGTGTGTTCCCTTTGTCAAGCTGTAATAAGTAGGGGTAAGGACGTTAACCACCTCGGAACATCCTCCCTTATACGTCACCTGCAGCGCATTCATAATAAGTCAGTGACAAGTTCAAAAACTTTGGGTGACAGCGGAAGCAGTCCACTGACCAGTAAATCCCTTCCTCTTGTAACCAAGCTCACGCAAACCACCCCACCAACTCCCTCAGTGTCAATTTCCTCCTTCCCCAGGAATGCCAATAGTCCTGCAGGCCATGTCACTGGCAAGTCTGACGAGTCCTCTCCTGCCTGGGATTCCTCCGATGCATCCTTGCGTGTAACGCCTACTGCTGCTGGCGCTGCTGTTGTTGCCGCTGGGAGTCGATGGTCATCCCAGAGGGGAAGTCGTAAGCCCACTTGTACTACTTCCAGTAAGCAATTGACTGTTCAACAGTCCTTTGCGAGGAAGATGAAATATCACAGCAGTCATCCTACTGCAAAGCGGATAACTGAGTCCTTGACAACTATGTTGGTGTTAGACGTGCGTCCGGTATCCGCCGTTAGTTCACAGGGAACTAGACAATTTATTGAGGCAGTGTGCCCCCGTTACCAAATACCATCTAGGTTCCACTTCTCTAGGCAGGCGATACCGAGAATGTACACGGACGTCAGAAAAAGACTCACCAGTGTCCTAAAAAATGCAGTTGTACCCAATGTCCACTTAACCACGGACATGTGGACAAGTGGAGCAGGGCAGGGTCAGGACTATATGACTGTGACAGCCCACTGGGTAGATGTATGGACTCCCGCCGCAAGAACAGCAGCGGCGGCACCAGTAGCCAGTATCTCGCAAACGCCAACTCTTTCCTAGGCAGGCTACGCTTTGTATCACCGCTTTCCAGAATACGCACACAGCTGAAAACCTCTTACGGCAACTGAGGAAGATCATCGCGGAATGGCTTACCCCAATTGGACTCTCCTGTGGATTTGTGGCATCGGACAACGCCAGCAATATTGTGTGTGCATTAAATATGGGCAAATTCCAGCACGTCCCATGTTTTGCACATACCTTGAATTTGGTGGTGCAGAATTTTTTTAAAAACGACAGGGGCGTGCAAGAGATGCTGTCGGTGGCCAGAAAAATTGCGGGACACTTTCGGCGTACAGGCACCACGTACAGAAGACTGGAGCACCACCAAAAACTACTGAACCTGCCCTGCCATCATCTGAAGCAAGAAGTGGTAACGAGGTGGAATTCAACCCTCTATATGCTTCAGAGGTTGGAGGAGCAGCAAAAGGCCATTCAAGCCTATACAATTGAGCACGATATAGGAGATGGAATGCACCTGTCTCAAGTGCAGTGGAGAATGATTTCAACGTTGTGCAAGGTTCTGATGCCCTTTGAACTTGCCACACGTGAAGTCAGTTCAGACACTGCCAGCCTGAGTCAGGTCATTCCCCTCATCAGGCTTTTGCAGAAGAAGCTGGAGGCATTGAAGAAGGAGCTAACACGGAGCGATTCCGCTAGGCATGTGGGACTTGTGGATGCAGCCCTTAATTCGCTTAACAAGGATTCACGGGTGGTCAATCTGTTGAAATCAGAGCACTACATTTTGGCCACCGTGCTCGATCCTAGATTTAAAGCCTACCTTGGATCTCTCTTTCCGGCAGACACAGGTCTGCTGGGGTTGAAAGACCTGCTGGTGACAAAATTGTCAAGTCAAGCGGAACGCGACCTGTCAACATCTCCTCCTTCACATTCTCCCGCAACTGGGGGTGCGAGGAAAAGGCTCAGAATTCCGAGCCCACCCGCTGGCGGTGATGCAGGGCAGTCTGGAGCGACTGCTGATGCTGACATCTGGTCCGGACTGAAGGACCTGACAACGATTACGGACATGTCGTCTACTGTCACTGCATATGATTCTCTCAACATTGATAGAATGGTGGAGGATTATATGAGTGACCGCATCCAAGTAGGCACGTCACACAGTCCGTACTTATACTGGCAGGAAAAAGAGGCAATTTGGAGGCCCTTGCACAAACTGGCTTTATTCTACCTAAGTTGCCCTCCCACAAGTGTGTACTCCGAAAGAGTGTTTAGTGCCGCCGCTCACCTTGTCAGCAATCGGCGTACGAGGTTACATCCAGAAAATGTGGAGAAGATGATGTTCATTAAAATGAATTATAATCAATTCCTCCGCGGAGACATTGACCAGCAGCAATTGCCTCCACAAAGTACACAGGGAGCTGAGATGGTGGATTCCAGTGGGGACGAATTGATAATCTGTGAGGAGGGGGATGTACACGGTGATATATCGGAGGGTGAAGATGAGGTGGACATCTTGCCTCTGTAGAGCCAGTTTGTGCAAGGAGAGATTAATTGCTTCTTTTTTGGGGGGGGTCCAAACCAACCCGTCATATCAGTCACAGTCGTGTGGCAGACCCTGTCACTGAAATGATGGGTTGGTTAAAGTGTGCATGTCCTGTTTTGTTTATACAACATAAGGGTGGGTGGGAGGGCCCAAGGATAATTCCATCTTGCACCTCTTTTTTCTTTTCTTTTTCTTTGCATCATGTGCTGATTGGGGAGGGTTTTTTGGAAGGGACATCCTGCGTGACACTGCAGTGCCACTCCTAGATGGGCCCGGTGTTTGTGTCGGCCACTAGGGTCGCTTATCTTTCTCACACAGTCAGCTACCTCATTGCGCCTCTTTTTTTCTTTGCGTCATGTGCTGTTTGGGGAGGGTTTTTTGGAAGGGACATCCTGCGTGACACTGCAGTGCCACTCCTAGATGGGCCCGGTGTTTGTGTCGGCCACTAGGGTCGCTTATCTTACTCACACAGCGACCTCGGTGCAAATTTTAGGACTAAAAATAATATTGTGAGGTGTGATGTGTTCAGAATAGGCTGAAAATGAGTGTAAATTATGTTTTTTGAGGTTAATAATACTTTGGGATCAAAATTACCCCCAAATTCTATGATTTAAGCTGTTTTTTAGGATTTTTTGAAAAAAACACCCGAATCCAAAACACACCCGAATCCGACAAAAAAAATTCGGTGAGGTTTTGCCAAAACGCGGTCGAACCCAAAACACGGCCGCGGAACCGAACCCAAAACCAAAACACAAAACCCGAAAAATTTCAGGCGCTCATCTCTAATTTTAACAACAGCACCCCTGCATTTTTACAGCATACAGTGCCAGTGTAATATTATTTTAACAGCAGCACCCCTGTATATTACCAACATACCGGACCAGTGTACTTTTATTTTAACAACTGCACCCCTGAATTTTTACATCATACATGACCAGTGTGCTTTTATTTTAACAGCAGCACCACTGAATTTTACAGCATACAAGATTAGGCCAGCACCCCAGTATTTTCACAGCATACAGCATACAGAACTAGTGTGCTTTTGTTTTAACCATGGTACCCCTGAATTTTTACAGCATACAGGAGGGCAGTGGCCTTGCCTCCTGTGCAACACAGTGACAGACAGGACAGCAACAACACACATGTACAGCTGCAACACCCCTAACAGCACATGAAACACCAGTGACAGCCAGGACAGCCCACCTAATAGCACAGGTACGTGACAGTGACAGGAGCAGCACCCCTATACAGTACACACTGACCCCACCCGATGCCACCACGCATAGAGAGAGACAGAGGTCTGTCTCCCTCACTCTCCAAGTCCGGAGTGAAAATGGCGGCAACGCGCGGCTGTTTATCTGGAATCCAAAACCCATGAGAATCCGACTGCAGGATGATGACGTTTACCCTCATTCTGGTTTCCGAGTCTGGCGGGAAGTCCCGAGCCGAACTCGGATCCAGGCTTGGAGCATGATGTTTGGTGGGATTCGGATCTCTAATATAAACACTTTGCTTTCTGTTCCATTCATACTGCCTTTAATAAAAATTAATAAAACTCAACATTGATCTATATGGTACAGTATCAATTTTAACTTAATCTAAAAATGTTCCATTTATATACCTGCTTTGCATTCTAGCCCTTAGCTAGTTTTATTTTATTATCCATTTGTTCTACATTTTCTATAATTAAAGCTTTAACCTTAGGCACCAAGTCATCATGGGGAATGGTATCAAACACTTTTGCAAAATTGACAATACATTTTCCAGTTTGCACAGTTATAAAAATGTACCAGATTAGTTTAACCAAAGTCTGGGCTATTTTCTATAACATTTTTCAAAATAATATATAACAGTAAATATTTTCCCTACAACCAAAGTCAGGCCAGCAGATCTTCTTATTTGTCATTTTACTCTCTCATTGAATACTGATTTATAGTGTATCTGGCTAAGTTATAAAGTCCATAAATGTAGGGCACAGTAGTTTATGTATAATTTCACTTTATTCCTTTATAATACCTGCCAGGCTCCATTTACTCCTCCTATTCACATAATGTTATATGACAGTGGGGTGTGGGCATGGCTACAGTAGGAGATGCAATTGTTGTGCTTTCTACCAGGCATTGATTGTTTGAAAGAAATGCATTCTGCCTTAAGATAAATATAGCATTTTGTAAGCCCTAGAAAAACACCGCTAAAAAGATCCTTCAAAATATTAAATATAATAAATTGAATACAATTTAATACATTTGAAGCTATATTTCCTTCATTTGGCAATTCATTTTGCATTACATATTTTAAATGACTTGTTATAAAATAAAAAATACAGCACTTATATCTTAAAGTTCACAATATCAATGGCTTCCTTTTTTACAATGTTATTTACGGTATTAACGTTCTGATTTAAAGTGTCAGTCCTCTGTCTTTGTAGTGCTGTATAATGACATGAGATATAGTAATGAGAAAAGATAGCACTTACTCAATCCCAAGATGTTAATTTTGCTAACATATATACTGTACACTGAGTAATTAGAATGAAAACAAAAACACTTTCATGAAACTGTTTTCATTTCAATACTATATGTGGTCTTCAGAATAAAAGCACAACCGTCTAGAACTAAAACATGATTGGCTTATAAAGTAGGCACATTAATCTTTTACCACTGGTTACCTCGTGACTTAATGGACCACAAATCTCCATCTGCTGCACTGCAGAAGCTAACTGGATTTCCATTTATTATAAATAATGAATGCAAGCTGAAACTCTCAAGCTCAGAGAATAAATAGTTCCCAAAACAGCGAGCAAGTGGACTATGTGGCAGGATTCTCATAAACTTATTAGAGCATGATAGAAAATTAATCAAAGTTCTAGTCCCATTTAAAACTGTGATAAAAAAAGACCATTATACAACACTGTATTTATTAATCAATCATTTAGGAGCATCATAACATATTTGCTACTTTGGACAATTAGTTATAACAAGATATTAAGATGCTTATTTTTTTTCCTGACTGGATAACTTACTAGTTTTGCCTTTCCTAATTAACTTGTTTCTATAATGAAATATAGACATAGATATTAAAATATCATGTTTTTTTATGTACTATTAACAGATTCATTGTAACCGGAACTACAAACAATTGCCATCCCAAACGCCATTGCATCAAGATACACAGGACTGAAAAGTACTGAAAGACAATGGAGACCCATGACATATTGCTGGATGTCTTCTCACACAGTGAAATCCCCGGTGATATAGTGACTTAGGGGGTCATTCCGAGTTGTTCGCTCGCTAGCTGTTTTTAGCAGTAGTGCAAACGCTATGTCGCCTCCCACTGGGAGTGTATTTTAGCTTAGCAGAAGTGCGAACGAAAGGATCGCAGAGCGACTAAAAAAAAAATTGTGCAGTTTCAGAGTAGCTCCAGACCTACTCCTAACTTGCGATCACTTCAGACTGTGCAGTTCCGGATCTGACATCACAAACACGCCCTGCGTTCTCCTAGTCATGCCTGCGTTTTTCCTGGCATGCTTGCGTCTTTTTGAACACTCTCTGAAAATGGCCAGTTGACACCCAGAAACGCACACTTCATGTCAATCACACTGCGGCCAGCAGTGCGACTGAAAAGCTTCGCTTGACCTTGTGCAAAACTGCATTGGCCATTGTGAAAGTATGTTGCGCGTGCGCATTGCGCCACATACGCATGCGCAGAAGTGCTGTTTTTTTGCTTCATCGCTGCGCAGCGAACATTTTCAGCTAGCGATCAACTCGGAATTACCCCCTTAATTCAAAGTGTACTCCATTTATTATATACAGTAGTTTGAAACTGAACAGTGATCATGTGGAAGGCTGGTTTTTTGTGTGAAAAAGAAGCAATTTTATGAATCACAAATTTTGTACTCCAAATTCTGGCAAATCACCAACGGCACAAACATCTTCAAAATAACAGTGGTATCAAAGGAAATCACACTTTTACTGAGAATCGTCTTTGCAAATGATCATGAATTCGCAGCAAAATCTAAAACAATCTCACCCAGAGCCGGATTAAGACCACGGGGGGCCCGGGGCACTTAAGACAGTGGGGCCCCTAATAAAGAGAAGGCAGGTGAATATATATATATATATATATATATATATATATATACTAGTGATGTGCACCGGAAATTTTTTGGGTTTTGTGTTTTGGTTTTGGATTCGGTTCCGCGGCCGTGTTTTGGATTCGGACGCGTTTTGGCAATACCTCCCTGAAATTTTTTTGTCGGATTCGGGTGTGTTTTGGATTCGGGTGTTTTTTTTTTGTAAAAAACTCAAAAACAGCTTAAATCATAGAATTTGGGGGTCATTTTGATCCCATAGTATTATTAACCTCAATAACCATTATTTACACTCATTTCCAGTCTATTCTGAACACCTCACACATCACAATATTATTTTTAGTCCTAAAATTTGCACCGAGGTCGCTGGATGACTAAGCTAAGCGACCCAAGTGGCCGACACAAACACCTGGCCCATCTAGGAGTGGCACTGCAGTGTCAGACAGGATGGCAGATTTAAAAAATAGTCCCCAAACAGCACATGATGCAAAGAAAAAGAGAAGCGCAATGAGGTAGCTGTGTGACTAAGCTAAGCGACCCAAGTGGCCGACACAAACACCTGGCCCATATAGGAGTGGCACTGCAGTGTCAGACAGGATGGCAGATTTAAAAAAAATTGTCCACAAACAGCACATGATGCAAAGAAAAAAAGAGGCACAATGAGGTAGCTGTGTGACTAAGCTAAGCGACCCAAGTGGCCGACACAAACACCTGGCCCATCTAGGAGTGGCACTTCAGTGTCAGACAGGATGGCACTTCAAAAAAATAGTCCCCAAACAGCACATGATGCAAAGAAAAAAGAGGCGCAATGAGGTAGCTGTGTGACTAAGCTAAGCGACCCAAGTGGCCGACACAAACACCTGGCCCATCTAGGAGTGGCACTGCAGTGTCAGACAGGGTGGCTCTTCAAAAAATAGTCCCCAAACAGCACATGATGCAAAGAAAAATGAAAGAAAAAAGAGGTGCAAGATGGAATTGTCCTTGGGCCCTCCCACCCACCCTTATGTTGTATAAACAGGACATGCACTCTTTACAAACCCATCATTTCAGCGACAGGGTCTGCCACACAACTGTGACTGAAATGACAGGTTGGTTTGGGCCCCCACCAAAAAAGAAGCAATCAATCTCTCCTTGCACAAACTGGCTCTACAGAGGCAAGATGTCCACCTCCTCCTCATCGTCCAATTCCTCACCCCTTTCACTGTGTACATCCCCCTCCTCACAGATTATTAATTCGTCCCCACTGGAATTCACCATCTCAGGTCCCTGTGTACTTTCTGGAGTCATTTGCTGGTGAATGTCTCCATGGAGGAATTGATTATAATGAACATCATCTTCTCCACATTTTCTGGAAGTAACCTCATACGCCGATTGCTGACAAGGTGAGCGGCTGCACTAAACACTCTTTCGGAGTACACACTGGAGGGGGGGCAACTTAGGTAAAATAAAGCCAGTTTGTGCAAGGGCCTCCAAATTGCCTCTTTTTCCTGCCAGTATACGTACAGTGGACTGTCTGACATTCCTACTTGGATGCGGTCACTCATATAATCCTCCACCAGTCTTTCAATGGTGACAGAATCATATGCAGTGACAGTAGACGACATGTCAGTAATCGTTGGCAGGTCATTCAGTCCGGACCAGATGTCAGCACTCGCTCCAGACTGCCCTGCATCACCGCCAGCGGGTGGGCTCGGAATTCTTAGCCTTTTTCTCGCCGCCCCAGTTGCGGGAGAATGTGAAGGAGGAGCTGTTGACGGGTCACGTTCCGCTTGACTTGACAAGTGTCTCACCATCAGGTCTTTGAACATCTGTAGACTTGTGTCTGCCGGAAAGAGAGATCCAACGTAGGTTTTAAATCTAGGATCAAGCACGGTGGCCAAAATATAGTGCTCTGATTTCAACAGATTGACCACCCGTGAATCCTGGTTACGCGAATTAAGGGCTCCATCCACAAGTCCCACATGCCTAGCGGAATCGCTCTGTTTTAGCTCCTCCTTCAATCTCTCCAGCTTCTTCTGCAAAAAAAAAAAAGAGAGAGCGCAGACAGACTACATATATATTTGAACAAATTTATTCATAAAATATGTTAAATCACAATCAGTTAAAACTTGAAATTGATTAGAGCTGATAATAATTTAATTCAACAAGGAATCCACACTCAGCATATAATATATAATATATAATAGTCCTGCAATACTAGTGCACTAGTAGATGACACAATAACCGGTATATGATTTTTAATAGAACCAATGATCCATCAGTCTAATATAATTAGTATGGCAAATGACTTGATATGGAATTATTTATATAGCACTTTAGAAACAGTTCCAAACTGGATGATTTCTTTTAATCTGTGTAGCAATGGTCTTCTTGCTAATAAATATACCGGTTCAGTGAAGGTATCATACTCGAATTACGTGAAGTGAAGTATAGGTGCTCCGTCCGTCACTCTCTCACTGTGACCGGTAGCCGGAGCTAAATTGCTTACCGCTTCCACAGATGTCCCAGCGGCACTGACCATGAACCAGGCGCCGCTCTTTCTGGCTGCTCGACCTCCCGTTCTCCTGCCAGATCAGTATGGCAGGATATTTCATCCACTGCCGCCTCCAAAATGGATCGATGGTGCTCTTAATCATTTGAGCACTGTAGATTCCAGATGGATCAAATGAAAGCCACGGTCCCCGTATGGCAAGCGGGACCAATGCAGGTGGCTACGGAGCTGGTCAATCAATTCCGGCAGAGATTAAAGGTGTAAATTAGATAACTCGTAGGACTGACGAGTGCCTGGATCCTTTGAGCCCTGACGCGTTTCTCGACCGACAACGCTGAGGAAACGACCAGCGTTGTCGGTCGAGAAAATCATTAAGAGCACCATCGATCCATTTTGGAGGCGGCAGTGGATGAAATATCCTGCCATACTGATCCGGCAGGAGAACGGGAGGTCGAGCCGCCAGAAAGAGCGGCGCCCGGATCATGGTCAGTGCCGCTGGGACATCTGTGGAAGCGGTAAGCAATTTAGCTCCGGCTACCGGTCACAGTGAGAGAGTGACGGACGGAGCACCTATACTTCACTTCACGTAATTCGAGTATGATACCCTCACTGAACCGGTATATTTATTAGCAAGAAGACCATTGCTACACAGATTAAAAGAAATCATCCAGTTTGGAACTGTTTCTAAAGTGCTATATAAATAATTCCATATCAAGTCATTTGCCATACTAATTATATTAGACTGATGGATCATTGGTTCTATTAAAAATCATATACCGGTTATTGTGTCATCTACTAGTGCACTAGTATTGCGGGACTATTATATATTATATATTATATGCTGAGTGTGGATTCTTTGTTGAATTAAATTATTATCAGCTCTAATCAATTTCAATTTTTAACTGATTGTGATTTAACATATTTTATGAATACATTTGTTCAAATATATATGTAGTCTGTCTGCGCTCTCTCTTTTTCTTTTTTTTCTAATTGTCCAGGGTGTGCTAATACCCTTTTCCCTTGAGAGCAGCAGACAGCATTTCAACTTAGGATCAGTAGGACGCCTTTTCTTTGTTTTTTTCTTTTTCTGCAAAAGCCTGATGAGGGGAATGACCTGACTCAGGCTGGTAGTGTCTGAACTGACTTCACGTGTGGCAAGTTCAAAGGGTTGCAGAACCTTGCACAACGTTGAAATCATTCTCCACTGCGCTTGAGTCAGGTGCATTCCCCCTCCTTTGCCTATCTTGTAGGTAGCTGTACAGGCTTGAATGGCCTTTTGCTGCTCCTCCATCCTCTGAAGCATGTAGAGGGTTGAATTCCACCTCGTTACCTCCTCTTGCTTCAGATGCTGGCAGGGCAGGTTCAGGAGTGTTTGCTGGTGATCCAGTCTTTGGCACGCGGTGGCTGAATGCCGAAAGTGGCCCGCAATTCTTCGGGCCACCTACAGCATCTCTTGCACGCCCCTGTTGTTTTTTAAATAATTCTGCATCACCAAATTCAATCTATGTGCAAAACATGGGACGTGCTGGAATTTGCCTAGATGTAATGCACGCACAATATTGGTGGCATTGTCCGATGTCACAAATCCCCAGGAGAGTCCAATTGGGGTAAGCCATTCTGCGATGATGTTCCTCAGTTTCCATAAGAGGTTGTCAGCTGTGTGCCTTTTATGGAAAGTGGTGATACAAAGCATAGCCTGCCTAGGAACGAGTTGGTGTTTGCGAGATGCTGCTACTGGTGCCACCGCTGCTGTTTTTGCTGCGGGAGGCAATACATCTACCCAGTGGGCTGTCACAGTCATATAGTCTTGAGTCTGCCCTGCTCCACTTTTCCACATGTCCGTGGTTAAGTGGACATTGGATAGAACTGCATTTTTTAGGACACTGGTGACTCTTTTTCTGACGTCTGTGTACATTTTCGGTATCGCCTGCATAGAGAAATGGAACCTAGATGGTATTCGGTACCGGGGAAACAGTACCTCAATCAATTCTCTAGTTCCCTGTGAATTAACGGTGGATACCGGAAACACGTTTCTCACCACCCAGGCTGCCAAGGCCTGAGTTATCCGCTTTGCAGCAGGATGACTACTGTGATATTTCATCTTCCTCGCAAAGGACTGTTGGACAGTCAATTGCTTGCTGGAAGTAGTACAAGTGGTCTTCCGACTTCCCCTCTGGGATGATGATCGACTCCCAGCAGCAACAACAGCAGCACCAGCAGCAGTAGGCGTTACACTCAAGGATCCATTGCAGGAATCCCAGGCAGGAGATGACTCATCAGACTTGCCAGTGACATGGACTGCAGGACTATTGGCTTTCCTGTCTAAGGAGGAAATTGACACTGAGGGAGTTGGTGGTGTGGTTTGCCAGAGCTTGGTTACAAGAGGAAGGGATTTAGTTGGCAGTGGACTGCTTCTGCTGTCACCCAAAGTTTTTGAACTTGTCAATGACTTCTGATGAATGCGCTCCAGGTGACGTATAAGGGAGGATGTTCCTAGGTGGTTAACGTCCTTACCCCTACTTATTACAGCTTGACAAAGGCAACACATGGCTTGACACCAGTTGTCCGCATTTCTGTTGAAATAATTCCACACCGAAGAGGTGATTTTTTTTGTATTTTGACCAGGCATGTCAATGGCCATATTCGTCCCACGGACAACATATTCGTCCCCGGGTGCCTGACTTAAACAAACCACCTCACCATCAGAATCCTCCTTGTCAATTTCCTCCCAGCGCCAGCAACACCCATATCCTCATCCTGGTGTACTTCAACAGTGACATCTTCAATTTGACTATCAGGAACTGGACTGCGGGTGCTCCTTCCAGCACTTGCAGGGGGCGTGCAAATGGTGGTAGGTGCCACCTCTTCCCATCCAGTGTTGGGAAGGTCAGGCATCGCAACCGACAAAATTGGACTCTCCTTGGGGATTTGTGATTTAGAAGAACGCACAGTTCTTTGCTGTGCTTTTGCCAGCTTAAGTCTTTTCATTTTTCTAGTGAGAGGATGAGTGCTTCCATCCTCATGTGAAGCTGACCCACTAGTCATGAGGAACATAGGAGAGGGCCTCAGCCGTTCCTAGCCACTCCGTGTCGTAAATGGCATATTGGCAAGTTAACGCTTCTCTTCAGACAATTTTAATTTTGATTTTTGGGTAATTTTACTGAACTTTTGTTTTTTGGATTTTACATGCTCTCTGCTATGACATTGGGCATCGGCCTTGGCAGACGATGTTGATGGCATTTCATCATCTCGGCCATGACTAGTGGCAGCAGCTTCAGCATGAGGTGGAAGTGGATCTTGATCTTTTCCTATTTTACCCTCCACATTTTTGTTCTTCATTTTTTAATGTGTGGAATTATATGACAATAATATATTTATCAATAGCAATGGCCTACTACTATATATACTGCGCACAAAAACTTATATGCACCACAGGTATGGATGGATAGTATACTTGACGACACAGAGGTAGGTAGAGCAGTGGCCTACTGTACCGTACTGCTATATATTATATACTGGTGGTCAGCAAACTGTGCAAAACTGAAATGCACTACAGGTATGGATGGATAGTATACTTGATGACACAAAGGTAGGTAGAGCAGTGGCCTACTGTACCGTACTGCTATATATTATATATACTGGTGGTCAGCAAACTGTGCAAAACTGAAATGCCCCACAGGTATGGATGGATAGTATACTTGATGACACAGAGGTAGGTAGAGCAGTGGCCTACTTTACCGTACTGCTATATATTATATACTGGTGGTCAGCAAACTGTGCAAAACTGAAATGCACCACAGGTATGGATGGATAGTATACTTGACGACACAGAGGTAGGTAGAGCAGTGGCCTACTGTACCGTACTGCTATATATGATATACTGGTGGTCAGCAAACTGAGCAAAACTGAAATGAACCACAGGTATGGATGGGATAGTATACTTGATGACACAGAGGTAGAGCAGTGGACTACTGTACCATACTGCTATATATATAGTTATACTGGTGGTCAGCAAAATTCTGCACTGTTCTCCTACTATTTACTACAATGCAGCACAGATATGGAGCGTTTTTCAGGCAGAGAACGTATAATACTGGTGGTCACTGGTCAGCAAAACTCTGCACTATCCACCTACTATATAATACTGCTGGTACCCAGTCCCCACAATAAAGCAATTAGCACACTGAGCACAGATATTTGCAGCACACTGAGCACAGATATGGAGCATTTTTCAAGCAGAGAACGTCGATATTTGCACTTGCAGCACACTGAGCACAGATATTTGCAGCACACTGAGCACAGATATTTGCAGCACACTTAACATAGAAACTGAGAGGATGCCAGCCACGTCCTCTCACGATCATCTCCAATGTACGAGTGAAAAATGGCGGCGACGCGCGGCTCCTTATATAGAATATGAATCTCGAGAGAATCCGACCGCGGGATGACGTTCGGGCGCGCTCGGGTAAACCGAGCAAGGCGGGAGGATCCGAGTCTGCTCCGAACCGTGTAAAAAAAGGTGAAGTTCGGTTGGGTTCGGATTCCGACGAACCGAACCCGCTCATCACTAATATATACAGACAGGCAGCAGCTTAGTAAAACTTGCCTCCCCAATCAGCACACACGGACACATCACATGCCAGACAAACTCCTTCCCTGCACTCCCGTCCCCACTGCAGCGGCAGCTGAGCTGATTGATGGCTCAGCTGTCCAATAATGTATGAATGAAGCAGCCTGCTGCTCAGTCATTGGCTGGGCATGCAGGCTGTAGGGGCAGGCTGCTTCATTCATACATTATTGGACAGCTGAGCCATCCCTCAGCTCAGCTGTCCTATCTGTGCAGCTGCCACTGCAGTGGGGATGGGAGCTGGGGAGCACAGCACCGCAGATCGGATCAGAAGAGAGATTCGATTTGTGGTGTGGCAGGGGGCCCTTTTAATCCGGCTCTGATTGCACCTCAATGCACAAAATTAATGCACAGTTGCTAATAAAAGCCCACCAAGTCACTTGCAGCACTCACTTTATTCTCTTAACCATGGATGAGTTTGGGTATGATCTAGCCTGGTACCAGGAACTAATTTCACGTGGCCTGCACCAGAGTCAAGTTAGCGTTTTGTGCCCTCCTCCTCCTGGGAAAAGAATGGGACAAAATATGGTGCATATCTATATTTGTTTTTGTTAGGCCTATTTATGGGATACTGCCTGAAAAGGTGTCGGAAAGAGGTGCCATATAGTTGATGGCTCTGGTGGTGCCCTCTGGGGCTGTTGTTACTGTCTGTTGTGGAGACTTGAAAGATCTGAATGAAGACCCCACAGGGCCCTAGTCAATATACAATCTCAGGGACCCATATTAATTTAAATATTAATATATATACATAAAGCTCTCATCCCTAAAGCTAGGTACACACTGTCAGATTTTTTTGGGGTTGGCCCCACAATCGGTCGATTTTTCACAAAATTGCAGGCACCAATATCTGAGCTACACACTTACAGATTTTTTTTCTCATTTACCAATTTCCTGCCACATCACACTGCATTTGTATATGTCCACCCACAAGGAAAATTACATAGTGACAGGAAAACATTGGAAATATGTGCAGATTATTGAGAATGCACAAACTGCTAGATATCGGGAAATTGTGGCCGAGATTTTTGGTCTGGGGTGACAGATCAGAAAATAATTTGTTCGTGTGTGTTCAAGATTTTCCAGAATTATCGTCAAAACACTGAAATTAGCGTTTATACACACTACAATAACTTTGATCGTTCTCTCAATTACTGGCAAATCGTATAGTGTGTACTTAGCTTTACCCAGATCCCACCCTCACACAAACCCCCCTAATTTAGAGGAGGAAGTAGATGGGCCAGCGCAAAAACTTACTAGGGTATCTCAACTGTCATTAAGTAATATTGCCATCTGGTATAATGTTACCACATTGATGTAATCTCACGTCTTTCCAAGAAATCAGAAAATAAAGTCCACTTTCTTCCTCCTGAGCCCAGTCTCCTCTTTTTTATCTTTATGATCCACACACTGATCCCACTTTCCTTCATCTCTTAGACAACAATACTATTTTTGTTTTCAGTAAAAATATGTATGGCAAAACTTTTCAAATTACTCATCATCCTGCATAATGAATCCATTCCACAAAGTGTTAACTGATGTGTGTCTTCCCTTCACCCTAAATTAATGTTTCACCTAACCTGTGGATAACTACTTATTGTAGCAAAAGCAACACAGGTGATGCCCTTCATAAATGAAATTTGTAGGTCAGGTGCATAGCATTTATGCCCTCCTGAAATGTTTGCTACTGATAGTTCTGAAATAGTGTTTAACATTACAAGGAAAGAAGTATGTGACTGTATTTGGTCCATACACTTTCACTAGGTGTATGGAGAGTGGAAAGTGAGAAAAGACAGACCTCTGTCTCTCTGTGGGTGGTGGTGTCGGGTGGGGTCAGAGGGGGTCATTCCGAGTTGTTCGCTCGCAAGCTGATTTTAGCAGATTTGCTCATGCTAAGCCGCCGCCTACTGGGAGTGAATCTTAGCATCTTAAAATTGCGAACGATGTATTCGCAATATTGCGATTACACACCTCGTAGCAGTTTCTGAGTAGCTCCAGACTTACTCGGCATCTGCGATCATTTCACTGCTTGTCGTTCCTGGTTTGACGTCACAAACACACCCAGCGTTCGCCCAGACACTCCCCCGTTTCTCCGGCCACTCCTGCGTTTTTCCCGGAAACGGTAGCGTTTTTTCCCACACGCCCATAAAACGGCCTGTTTCCGCCCAGTAACACCCATTTCCTGTCAATCACATTACGATCACCAGAACGAAGAAAAAGCCGTGAGTAAAAATCCTAACTGCATAGCATATTTACTTGGCGCAGTCGCAGTGCGGACATTGCGCATGCGCATTAAGCGGAAAATCGCTGCGATGCGAAGATTTTTACCGAGCGAACAACTCGGAATGACCCCCAGTGTGTGCTCTCTAGGGGTGCTGTTAGCGGTGCTGTCCTGTCACTGATGTTAGGGGTGTTGTCCTGTCACTGTGGTGTCATGTGCTGTTAGCATACCTCCCAACATGACCCTCTCCAGGAGGGACAGAATACTCTGCTCCTGGGCTTCCCTCTTAATATATGATTGCCATCACCTGTGCTGAAACACCTTACTTATCCATTAACCTGTTTAAAACAGGTGCCGGCAATAATAAATTAAAAGTCCAGAAGCAGAGCATTGTGTCCCTCCTGGAGAGGGTCATGTTGGGAGGTATGTGTTAGGGGTGCTGCAGCTGTTTATGGGTGTTGCTGTTATGGCTGTCACTGTGCTGCACAGCGGCACTGTCCTCCTGTATGCTGTAAAAATAAAGGGGTGCTAACCCTGTCTTGTATGCTGTAAAAATTCAGGGGTGCTGTGACAATAAATGTACACTGGCCCTGTATTGTGTGCTATAAAAATTCAGGGGTGCTGTGAAAATAAATGTACACTGTCCCTGTCTTGTATGCTGTAAAAATTCAGAGATGAAGTTAAAATAAATGTACACTGGCCCTGTCTTGTATGCTGTAAACATTCAGTGGTGCTTTGAAAATAAATGCACACTGGCCCTGTCTTGTATACTGTAAAAATTTGGGGGTGAAGTGAAAATAAATGTACACTGGCCCTGTCCTGTATGCTGTAAAAATGCAGGGGTGCTGTGAAAATAAATGTGCACTGGCTCTGTCCTGTGTGCTGCAAAAATACAGGGGTGCGATGAAAATAAATGTACACTGGCCCTGTCCTGTGTGTTGTAAAAATACAGGTGTGCTGTGAAAATAAATGTACACTGGCCATGTCCTGTATGCTGTAAAAATAAAGGGGTGCTGTGAATGTAAAGGGGTGCTGGCCCTGTCTTGTATGCTGTAAAATACTGGGGTGCTTGCACTGTCCCGCATGCTGTAAAAATACAGGGGTGCTGTTAAAATAAATGTACACTGACCCTGTAGTATGCTGTAAAAATACAGGGTTGCTGTGAATATAAAGGTGTGCTGGCCCTGTCTTGTATGCTGTAAAATTGCAGTGGTGTTGTGAAAATACAGGGGTGCTGGCACTGTCCTGTATGCTGTTAAATACAACACTGGCCCAATCCTGTATGTGGTAGAAATACAGGGATGCTGTGAAAATAAAGGGGCACTGTTCTGTGTGCTGTAATAATAAAGTGGTCCTGTCCTATAAAATGGAGAACAAAAATTTGGAGAAAAAATAGTGAAAGATCAGGAACCACTTGCAGTTCCTAGTGCTAGTGCTGAAGCTGCTGCTGCCACCAGGCATGACATTGATGATGCCATTCCATCAATGTCATCTGCAAAGGCCAATGTCCAATGTCAGAAAGGGCATGTAAAGTCCAATTGGCAAAAATTAAGGACAATTCCATCTTGCATGTATTTTCCATTCCATTTCATTCCAGGGGTGCTGCCCCACTATCCTATCAGTACAGGGGTGCTGCCCCACTGCCTTTTAAGTTCAGGGGTACTTTTTGCTGTGCTGTGTAATTCTCCAGGAGTGCTGCCTATGACTTATAAATCCAGGGATGCTGCCTATCTGCTGTATAACTCCAGAGGCAAAGCCATATAATTCCAGGGGTGCTACTGTTTAATTAAAGTCTAGAACAGAAAATGAAACAAGCTTCAACATCACAACCAGATTTATAAAAACATATAGCCGCAAAGGTGGAAATTGAAATTGCAATTTTGACAAAGTGTTTTCCAATGATACCACATTTTTGGCCAAAGCCAGTCAGACTCAGAAAAGACAGAATCATAATCCAGTGCAACTGCCAGAGAAAACTAGATTTTTCAAACACACCTTTGTCTATATGTCTACCATATAATTCCAGGGATGCCCTGTCTGAAATCACTAATCTACATCTTCTAGTGTGCACTGTGTACCTGGCATTAGAGAGAGGTTCTTCTCAAATATTTCATGTTAGGGACTCACTCAAATGAATGGCTCCAATTAGTCAACCTTAATTTTTCCACATTTTGGGATTATTTATTTATAAGATGCGCATTTGTTGTACAGGGTTCTTTTTCAAAGGGCTGCGTAGGGTTATCACAGGACCTCACGGTGATAGAACAGAGTTTCAGTGATCTTGCATTGCATCAGCTTTCCATTGCACTGCAGCACTAGATGGGCCAGGAGCTCCTGATAAGCACAAACAGATACTGAATAAGGCCCAGTATGGAGTCTCATGGTGGCTTACAGCCAGGAAGATGTCTGGTTTGCCAGGCTAGGCATGCTGTGGGCACAGAGGATAGCATTGCTTCCTTCCACAGTCCTACTTATAGTATGAAATGAGTTTTGACTGTAGAGTGGTAAGCTCCACTAGGGCAGGGACTCAATAATAAAAAATTATCCGCGCAGTCCTGCTTAGTACTGTACCGTACTCACCCAAACTCAACTTGCCCCATCCGGCCCTGCTGTGGGGGCTCATGAGGGGCTGCTAAAACATCTAAGGGGTTGCTTTATTTAAAAATAAAATATGAATAAAATAAACAAGACACATGTGTGTAACTGGGACACACAGGTATGCTCACATGCGTGTAACTAGGAGCTGTGAAAAACAAAAATAAGGCATCTGCTACAAAATATGTTCATAAAAATGCAATTAAAAAATGGGAAAAAAAGAAAGGCATGAGATTTTCACAAAATAAGTTTCCAGACTCCGTGGAGGGGAAAATATCCAATCTTGAACCTGCATTATACACCAGTTTATTTGCATCCCAGCATTAAATCTGAGATTATCTTAATACCTGAAAATGGAGAAGGGGGTACTAAGTCAGAGGCTTTGGACCCGAGTTTTTCAGTTTGTCCAGTAATGTGGTAATTATTTATTTGCTTTGTTAATGTCATTTCCATTCCACACAATATAGGAGTGTTGTTCCTGATTACGTGTGCCTCTCTAATTTGTAATCACCTTCTTGACACTGTCCTCTTCCTCTTTCCTCTTCTCACAATGTGAAAAGTCATGAAAGAAGGAGGTGGTATGTTTGTAGCTAGCTATGATACGGAGAACTTGGCAAGCTTTTTCCAGGGGGACCACCTGTCACTGAAGTGATGGGTTTATTAAACTGTGTATGTCCTGTTTAAACAACATAATAGTGGGTGGGAGGCCCCAAGGACAATTCATTTGCATTATGTGCTCTTTGAGGCCTAGTTTTTAAAACTGCCATCCTGTCTACCACCGCAGTGCCACTCCTAGATGGGCCAGGTGTTTGTGCCGCACACTTGTATCACTTATTCATCCAGCTACCTCGGTGCAACCTTTTGGCCTAAATACAATATTGTGAGGTGTGAGTTGTTCAGAATAGACTGAAAATGAGTGAAAATGAATGTTATTAAAGTTAATACTACTGTTGGCTCAAAAATACCCCCATATTCTGTGATTTTAGCTGGTTTTATGTTGTTGTTTTTTAAAAAACAAAAAAAAAATCAAAACCCTAAAGGGTGGTTTTGGCAAAACCAATCCAGATCCAAAACACGAACGGAGATCCAGATCCAAAACCAAAACACACAACCCGCAAAGTTTCTGCTGCACATCTCTACTTTCAAGATGTGTTGTGTTTTCTATTAACTAACTATATATGAACAGCATAAATGGTGTAATGGTTAGCATTAATGCCTCACAGCACTGAGGTCATGGGTTCAATACGCACCATGGCCCTAACTGTGCAGCGTTTGTATATTATTCCCATGCTTGTGTGGGTTTCCTCCGGGTACTCTGGTTTCCACAATCCAAAAATATACTGGTGGGTTAATTAGCTCCCAACAAAATTAACCCTAGTGCTAATGTTTGTGCTTGTGCATGTGGTAGGGAATATAGATTGTAAGCTCCACTGGGGCAGGGACTGATATAAATGGCAAAGTATTCTCTCCGTAAAGTGCTGCGGAATATGTGTGCGCTATATAAATTGGTAATAATTAAATAATAAACATGTTTTACATGACAAATAATTTCAAGGAAACAAAAGCTTGCTTATTTCACATTTTATTTTTAACACACCAGAATAAAATGTTAGTGCTTCCACATTAAAGTGGTGTTGAAGATTGCAAAATAAGACAGAAACAGGTCTCAATCAAAACTCACATTAAGTTTTTGTAACCATAGAAATAGTGTAAAGGTGGCAAAAGCAAGTGACAATGTTTTGTAATATTGTTTTGGGGTGTTTAAAAATATATAGCCTTAAATGCCTAATAATCAGCATAATATCATGACCAATGATGACAAGAAATATTGACCCTTTGTGCACTCTAGGGGGGTCATTCTGACCTAATCACACACTGCCATTCATAGCAGTGCAGTGATCAGGTCTGAAGTGCGCATGTGCCGGCGCCACAGTGTGCCGGCGCATGGCTGACAGCCGATGGCTTTTGTTGCATAGCGATCGCCTCTGCCTGATTGACAGGCAGTGGCGGTCGCTTGGCAGGAAGGGGCGGCATGGCAGCATTTGGCTGCCATTTTGTGCGTGCGTTCTGGCCAATGCAGGGGGGGACGGGCCACAGCAGCTGCGTGACGTCACATGCAGCTGCTGTGACCGGGGCAGTGACGAGTAGCTCCCGGCAAGCACACAAAAGCTGCGCTGGCCGGGAGCTACTCCTGAAGTGCAAAAGCATCGCCAATGTATTTTTGCCGGGGGGGGGGGGGGGGGGGCGACATGCGGGGAGGACTAGCTCTGTGCTGGGCGTCCCCCTGCATGTAAGTGTGCCTAATCATAGCCCTGAAAAATTTTGCAGGGCTACGATCAGGTCTGAATTAGGCCCTATGTCAGTAGCAGCACTCAGATTCACAAAAGAAAACCTTCACTGTGGTTTTTAGAGACAATATCCAAACACTATGTGATACCAAGTGGAACAACTTTACACATTTAGTGACAAACTAGTTTATAAACCTCACACGTCAGATGCATCCACGCGCCACTCAAGCACACTTATCCTATAAAATAAAGACACAACAACTGTAGTTGGCGTGAAAGTGGTCAGCTTTTATTTTCTGACTGAAAGGAAGGCCTATTAAATACTAAAACTAAAATGCAGACTTCCCTCTTTAACTAAGGTGGTGGGGAGTAGAACGGTTAAACATAATAAACGTAACATGGGTGATGAACATTATAATACAGAAAAAACAAGCAATAAAAAACATATGTGTGAGGGAGCCTTCTGCCCCAGATGTTTTGGGATCGGCCTCCTGCCTCCATCCCAGACATCGAAAAATCAAAAATCCAAGGACAGGGGTCGACCTTCTGCCACTACCCCTGTTCACCAACAGTTGTAGGGACGGAGGTACGCTCCGCCCCTACGGGATTAAAATTGGGCCACCGGCCCCGCCATCCACATATGTTTTATACCAATTATATGGACCCACTTGGTAAAATGATGCCCGTAAACTAATTATAAAAACTATAAAATTTACCTCAAAGTACACCCAAACTTACTCACCTTGAACTCATAATTAAAATTAAGTAACCGTTCAGAAACCGGCCACCGAAAGCCGACACAATGAACCCAACAGTAGAACAAAACCAAGTTTTCCAGGGCGGGAGGGTGGGTTAAGTTAAGAAACTGAAAGAGGCAGGAAGTACTAGGTCAGCAACCTATATGCATGGCATTACAGCCCCTATCCACAATCCAGCCAATAGCCTCCTGGTCCTTCCATCTACGTTCCTCCCACCACAAAACCTTAACCCCTTCCAAGCCAAAGTGATGCCTTGAGAGGCGCTTCGCAAGACCAGACGGTGCGTTTATGCTGCTATGGTCACATTATATTCCCTACGCAGTCTTAAACCTCACACGTCAGATGCATCCACGCGCCACTCAAGCACACTTATACTATAAACTAAAGACACAACAACTGTAGTTAGCGTGAAAAGGGTCAGCTTTTATTTTCTGACTGAGAGGAAGGCCTATTAAATACTAAAACTAAAATGCAGACTTCCTTCTCTAACTAAGGTGGCGGGGATAAGAACGGTTAAACATAATAAACGTAACATGGGTGATGAACATTATAATACAGAAAAAACAAGCAATAAAAAACATATGTGTGAGGGAGCCTTCTGCCCCAGATGTTCCGGGATCGGCCTCCTGCCTCCATCCCAGACATCGAAAAATCAAAAATCCAAGGACAGGGGTCGACCTTCTGCCACTTCCCCTGTCCACCAACAGTTGTAGGGATGGAGGTACGCTCCGCCCCTACCGGATAAAAATTGGGCCACCGGCCCCGCCATCCACATATGTTTTATACCAATTATATGGACCCACTTGGTAAAATGATGCCCGTAAACTAATTATAAAAACTATAAAATTTACCTCAAAGTACACCCAAACTTACTAACCTTGAACTCATAATTAAAATTAAGTAACCGTTCAGAAACCGGCCAACTGCCTGGTAACCAAACTGCCACCGCCACCGAACTCAAAACCCACACAACAAAAGACAGAAAACGAACTAAAGAGACCTAAGAAAGCGGAACACAAACTAACACATGAAAAAACCCAAATGGACTATCAAAAGAGAAAACTATCTAAAGGGACCTAAGAACGTGAATAAAAACTATCTAAAGGGACCTAAGAACGTGAATATTGTCCTCCAGGAAGATCAGCATGCCCGCCGGTGACAAATGCACCCCGTCAGACCAGTATTGTATCGGATCACGGTAGGAGATACCACCGTGCGGCATGACCAGCCCACCATGCTGGAGGACAGCACGACCAACAACCGAATTGACCCGCCTCCGAACCAGGTCAATCGTCCCGGGGTTAAAGGCTCCCCACCAAGACCGCCAAGGGACTATGTCTGACCAGAGGATCAGGCAAAACGGCCAGTCAGCCATAAGTTCCAGCAGCTGACGTCTGATCTCGAGGCGAATGTCGAGCCCAGTGCGACGCACCAGATCATTGCCACCCAGATGCAAGACCAAAAATAGTGGGTATCCAAAATGGCCAACTGCCGCCCGAAGATAGTCCCGCAGGCCATCCCAGTGGAGGCCTCTACTCCCCAACCAGCGCACAGCCTGCAGCTCCGGAAACCGGGTTGTGTCGCAGGCCAGAGCCGACACGGACAGCCAGTAGACGTAGGAATGGCCGACAAACCATATAAAGTGCAGATCTAACCGCCGTCCTGCAAAAGAAGGGTGTGACGAAGGTTAAGAAACAAAATAAAGAAAGTATGTAAACGGGTAACCTAACTGCCTCCCTAACGGGGAAAGGGGGGGGGGAGCTGCCCAATTTGACTTGAGGCAAAAACACAAAACTTCGTTAGCCGGCAAAAGCCGTAATTAAAACCAATGATAAAACAAAAATTCCTCAAGGGCCCCGCAATCACAAAGTGCAACTGCGACGAGCGGCTAGTCCTCAAAAGGGCGCACTGGGAGGAAAAGGCCTGATATAGCGTCTGACTGCACCAGACCTCCACCTACCCAGTGCCCGGACTTCGAACTCGGACCAACCCGCCGCAGCGGCAGCTGAAGCAACGCCGATGCGGAAATAGTGAGTCCCATAGTCGGCCGGAGATAGACCCAGGTACAAAATACAACCCCCAAAACCGACCGGAATTGATTTCTGGTCAACGGGAACCGGACGAGCGACCCGGTGGGCGTTGGAGGCCATATGGACGAATAAGCCAGGGCCACGGCAACTGGACAAATGCCCCGTGCACTGACCCATTCGAACCCACTGCCCCCTGCCGACTACGTCAGTCTTGGAGCGCTGAATCCTACACCACAAACCGTCGGGGCGGGCGACGACGTGGGCCTCCAGCATGGGCGAGGCAGAAGTCCGAGAGATGGACACCAGCTCACCCACCCTGAACGCATCGTGGAAGGCCATCATAAAGGCCGCCATGAAGAGGCGAACCTCGTATCCCGAAGAGCAAATGCTCCGTAGGGATCCCAAAATCCGCCTCAGCAAAGCACCAGTGATCAGCTGGCGAGTATCCGGGAGGGGCGGGGTCGCCCGAGCCCAACCTTTCAACACCCGCCGGAGGAAAAAGGACTTCGTAAAATCCGCTTCCCCCGAAGCTGCAGAAAGTATGATATACCCGCCAGAACCCTGTTAACAGACGCCCGCAAAATCCCGTCGGAGTACAAAACCCAGATGTAGTCTAAAAGTAAATCATGAGAGGTCTTACCACACTGGCCTCTTTCCAGGAGGAAGCGACTCCACCGCTCCCAGGCGGCCCGATAGGTCGCAAAAGTTGCAGGGCCAAAGAGCTGTGGGCTAACTCCTCCAATCCGGGTGGATGACCTCCCACACATAAGCAGGCCATGATTCCCCATGGATTAGAGCTGCAGGGGCCAAGCGCCTAAACCGCTGCAAATCGCCGTGAGACAGGGCATCTGCAATTTCGTTACGCACGCCAGGGACATGCTTGGCTCGCAACGTAATGTTGTTCACCAAGCATAACAAGACTATCTGCGCAATGACCCGCAGGACCGGCAAGGACGTGGATTTTTGACGGTTTATGGCAAAAACCACTCCCAAATTGTCGCACCTTAAGACAACATTTTTGTTACGCAGGGCATCGCACCATAATTCCAAAGCGACCAGAATAGGAAAAATTTCCAGCAACGGCATGTTCGTAGTGAGGCCCTTGCTAAGCCAGGCACTCGGACAAGGAGACACGCACCAATGGCCCGCGAAATAAGTGCCAAACCCGAAAGCGCCAGAGGCGTCCGTGAAAAGCTCCAGGGATGGGCTAGACATGACCGCCTCCTGCCAAATACAGATACCGTTGAAACGAACAAGAAAGTCGTCCCAAATACGTAAATCCCGTCGGATTTCGAGGGACAACCTAAGGAAATGATGCGGGCGTCTAACCCCCACGGTAGCCCGTTCCAATTTTCTACAGAAAACCCTGCCATGGGGATCACCTTGCAAGCAAAGTTAAACAGGCCCAATAGGGATTGAGCCTGCTTGAGAGTGAGCTTGCCCGCAGTCAGCGCATATAGGATACCGTCACGTAAACGCAACACCTTGTCCGAAGGAAGCCTACAAAGACCACCGACCATATCAATCTGAATCCCGAGGTAAACCAATGAGGCGGAGGGACCCTCCGTATTCTCTGATGCAACCAGAACCCTGAAGCGTGCGAAGAGGGCCAGAGCCCCTTGCAGCAAGTTGACGCAGCGAGGTGAGTCTGAGGGGCCGATAAAAAGAAAATCGTCCAAGTAGTGTGAAATTCTCCGTTCGCCCATTGCCTGCTCGAGACACCAGTGGAGGAAAGAACTGAATCTCTCAAAGTAGGCGCAAGAGATAGAACAGCCCATAGGGAGGCACCGATCGATGTAATAGCCATCGTCCAGCTTAAAACCCATCAACCGGAAGGCGGAAGGGTGCAGCGGAAGGAGACGAAACGCTGACTGGATGTCCAATTTACACATCACTGCCCCCGGCCCAAAAGACCGGATGGTGTCTATGGCCGAATCAAAGGATAGGTAAACAACCCTACACTGGTCAGAAGGGATAGCATCATTAACCGAGGACCCCATAGGACAGGAAAGATGTTGGATGAGGCGAAATTTGCCCGCGGTCTATTTGGGCACTATGCCTATGGGGGACAAGACCAAATCTGGCAAGGGGGTTCCCGGAAAGGGCCTATCATTCTCCCTAATGCCACCTCTGACTCCACCACGTCCGGAAACTCCCGAGCCGAACGCAGGTTCGTACCCACCCGTCCATGTATCGGCAAGGGGAAGCCCGACGCGAAACCCGAGTGTAAAAATTGGGCGTCCACCAGCCACAGGTACCGTCGCAGCCAGGGAATGAGCACCTGAAGTCTAATTGTGGTGGGGGCTGTGGCCAATGCCGGTGGCCGCGGGAGTGCGACTCTGCCGAGTCTGCGAGCCAGAAGCAACCCCGGTCCCTGGACTGGGGCAGTCCTTAATCCCATGGCCCCCCGCCACATCTGATACAGGAGTGATGAAAACGACACCGCCCCCCCAAGTCTCATTGGGCATTATTAAAAGCGAAGCATTTCCCATGCCCTGCGCGCCCTGCACCGCCGCGAAAGCCGGCAGAACGAGAGGCAGGTCGTTTTGCCCATCGTCCTGCTGTGACGACTTCATCAGTGCCGGCCGAACCCTGGGTCAGTTCAGAGCACAATTCCACATCTTTTTTACAGAAGTTGTAGATCTGCCGCCTGTGTTGTTTTCGCCGGAAATCCTCGTTGTAATGCCGCCAGGCCGACCCTTTGTACTTATGGTACAGCACATGTATGAGGAATTGATAGCGAACAACGTTCATGTGTCCGTCCGGGTGCGTCTCTAGGTAACACGCCACAAAGATCAACATGCAGCGTACCCAATTTGGTTAGGACCGCAAAGCGTCCTCGCTACCCTGCCCCTTTTTCTTAGCTGAAAGCAAGGCTTTGCGATCATCGGTAGTAAGAGCAAAAATATTAACATATTGGCCTTTACGAATACGATCCCGGACCCGGGGCCTGAGTCCACGTTGCACAGCCGTATTAGCGCAGTGCACGGT
The DNA here is from genome assembly GCF_028390025.1 of Pseudophryne corroboree. Classification (NCBI taxonomy): domain Eukaryota; kingdom Metazoa; phylum Chordata; class Amphibia; order Anura; family Myobatrachidae; genus Pseudophryne; species Pseudophryne corroboree. The sequence goes on along the minus strand of NC_086450.1, from coordinate 297,076,932 downwards.
GTCCGATTCCACCGGTACTTGGGAGGCAGACGAGGTAGAATACCAACGCTCGCGCCGTCTCCGACGCTTAACCCTGTGCAAGCCACCATCTGAGGAGGACAGACCCTCCGAGGACGTGGAGGCAAGGGAAGAATCCGTGCCCCGACGCCTGCGCCTGCGCCTGCTGCACTTGCCGGAAATCCTACCCGCACTGCTGCCTATGCTAGAGGAGCTGGAGCGAGTACCCGAACCCAAGCCGCTACGGGGTGTAACCACGCTCCCCCTGGACCAGTCGGGGTCAGAGGAAGACTCACCTGCACGAGAGGGAACACCGTCCGTCCCACCGGCCACCGGACGACTCGTGGATGCACCAACTGACTCCATTGCTGACCCGACATCCGCGGCTGGGGAGACATAAGAGATATTGTTCCCCTGCTCCACCACCAAACCCGCAGCCGCCGGGAGCGGGGCAGGAGTGGGGACCATCGCGCCAGAGGACAGAAGCGGGATAAGAGATTGAGCAATTCTATCCGCCAAAGAAGCAGTGGGCCACCTCAGTCCCCCAGGTACGGAGGATAACAAGGGATCCACCGCCGACACAACAACGGCACAAATGGCGGACAAGACGGTGGTGTCCACCAAGGGTGCAGCCGCAGGGGCAGGCGAAGTAAGAACAGACCCGGAGGATCCCTAGCTATCTGGAATCACAGCACAACCATCCTGCTGCGCTAAACCGCGGCCAAACCACCGGCGCCGCGACCGTCTCCTAACCCGAGCGTCGGCCCCAGGAGGAGAAATCGGAGAGTCGTCACCACTAGAAGGGGGCAGCGCGACGTCGGACTAAGAGCTGACCGCAGAAGCGTCGGCAGGAGACGACTGGACGATGGGAGGGGGAGAAGGTTCATGAGCCACCTGCGCACGCCGCCCCCTTATGGGGTGAGTGACCGGCAGCCGAGACCCCGGCCGGTGTCCGGCAGGAGCCACGCGGCAATGGGTGGCGGCAGAACTACCCGCCAAGCAAGGCACCCTGGAAGGGACCGGTGCCCCGGGCACATCCACAGCAGGAGAGGTCGGGCGGGCCGACCCAACGCGGGCGGACGCGGCACGCCCCCGCACGACAGGCCCCGCACTATCAGTAACCGGCAACGCCCCCACCGGAGCCGCGGAGCGGGGGCGACGCCCCACCCCGATGCTGACCGGACCAGCAAAGGCAAGGAAGGGATTGTCACAGAGGGGGTAGGCCTCATCTGGGCCCCCCTGATGTGTGGCTGATCTGCGACACGCGCGCGCTGCCCAGACTGCCTATGTCCGGCAGCCGCGCGACCCCCCACCCGCCCACTGTTGAGCCCAGGAGGAAGGAAACTGCCCCCCGTAGTGGGGGAGAGCCGCCGGGCCGCCGGGCGGGAGCTCCGTCCACGCCCCACGTGAACCGTGCGGCCGTCCGCCGCACCAAGCGACGGGGCCAGGGATGGCAGTACACCGTCCCTGGCAGGCCGCCTAAGACGCCCCCGGCTCCCCGGCGCTCCATCCACCGCCGTTGACAGCAGCAGGGATGGAGACGGAGAGTGCGAACGCAGGGGCGCACACCCCTTGTCTCCCGTACGGCAGCCACAGCAAGGCTACCCCGGGCTGGCAGGACATCAGAGGAGTCCAAAAGCCGGGCGGGGAGGCCAGCGCTGCGTGTAGGACGGGATCGGGCAGCCATCACACAAAGGGAGGGGGCTGAGGGGTTAGCAGCAAAGAATAAGACACAGGGGAGAGGAGAGGAAGGAATAAGAGTAAAGGGTAAGAAAGGAGGGAATAGGAGAGTGAAGGTATCAGTAGGAATAGGAAAGTAGAAGTGGGAGAAAGAGCAAGGGAATGAAACTGTAAAATACTGAATGAAAATGGGTAGTACTTGCAGCCTCACGTGAAGAAACTCAAAGAGGCAGGAAGCACTAGGTCAGCAACCTATATGCATGGCAGCACAGCCCCTATCCACAATCCAGCCAATAGCCTCCCGGTCCTTCCATCTAGGTTCCTCCCACCACAAAACCTTAACCCCTTCCAAGCCAAAGTGATGCCGTGAGAGGCGCTCCGCAAGCCCAGACGGTGCGTTTATGCTGCTATGGTCACATTATATTCCCTACTTTGTAGATGTAAGAGAATCCCACATGCAATTTTTTCTAGACACTCAATCAACCTCAATTTCGGAAGGTTGTCACATATTTGAAAACTAAAAATGAAAAGGAACACAGAACATAGCACAATCCTGTCTGTAATAAAACAGGTTTATTTGTTAAACTCACATAGAGGAACAGATAAATCAGCACGTAGATATCACATCTCTGGATACAGTCAATCCCAATTCACAAATAAATCATAATCAAGCTCTTCATCTGCCAAGCACTTTAAAAGATGAAATAATAATAGTGCAATAATGTCCTTTCTTGCAAATGTGACCAACGCTCTACTTATATAAATAATACGGGGGTGGCAGCAGTACGTGTGAGAGGCTAAACCCAAATACCTCCAATAAATAACGTTTAACAAGGATTTTCACAACTGCGCCTGCGTGCAGATAAAGATGTCAGAAATAAATTGTTTAAATGAAAAAATCACAAGATGATATGTATTGAGAATAATACTGATGTTTATTCGTGTAAATAGTATTAGGTCAAATTTGCCTCTTGCAAATATATAAAGAGTTTGAGGCAAAGAATGATAATAAAATAAACAATGAAAAATAATAAAAAAACATTACACTTTTTGAAACAAACGAACAAAAAGAAAAATAGTTTTTTATTTTTATTTTATTTATTTATTTATTTATTTTATTTTCAGTTTCATTTCTATTATCATAATTTATCATTTTTCAAAACCGACAAAAAAAAAAAAAAAAAAGATCATATAAGATGTTTATTACTACTATTGTTCTCCGGTGTTGCACACAGCCATAAAATATCAATCATTGCTTTGATATAATTCTGTTTATTCATGTTACAAATTCAAATACACAATTGTATCCAGCACATGCAGAGGAAATATGGACACACCCATTTGGATGACACAACCAAGTATGGGCATAAAAAGCCCTCAACCAAGATGGCGAACAAGGACTCCCTGAGGAAGACCCAAACGGGTCGATACGCGTTTGGGTGAAAATCCTTGTTAAACGTTATTTATTGGAGGTATTTGGGTTTAGCCTCTCACACGTACTGCTGCCACCCCCGTATTATTTATATAAGTAGAGCGTTGGTCACATTTGCAAGGAACAGATTTTACAAACCCGGTTATCAGCAGCTCCTTATATGGGTATACTTGACTTAAGAAAAGATAGAGCCAATAGGGCGGACAAAATCTTCAACAACATAGACCATACCACTGCTACGCACGAGAGTGTAAACAAATTTTGTGATCTATTTCTGAAATTAGAAAGACTAGCTACCAAAGAATCTAAATTATGGTGGGACAATAAAACACTTAATTGGTACTTATCACATAAACTGATACCAAAGGGTCTTAGAATCAAAAAAATCCCAACACACAACAAAGATAATCCACAGTTTATACAAAAATGGGACAACATATTACAAGACTGCTCCATGCAACTGATCCATTTAATTGTCAATACACACGAGAATGAACTCAAAGAATTAGAGACAGAAATAGAGTCCCTACAAGTAGCTCTAGAAGAACATAAGGAGGACAAAGAATTTCAAGAACTAGAAACGATATCCAAAAACAGATTAAGACGAACAGAGGAGGACATAATAGCCACCAAAGAATCAAAAATCCTAAGGGATAAAATAGGCAAAAAAAAGCCAGACAAGAAATTTACAGCCAAACAAAAACACACATCCACACTACTGAAAACACCAAGAAAGACAGACCCACGCAGAACAAAAAAACAGTCACACACCACACCTGTGTACAAAAGATTAAATCTCACATATCAACAATACATGACAAGATTACACTCAAAAAATCCTAGACTAACTATAAATACAGCAGTCAACAAAAGCAGAGAAGACACACAATATCATTCAATCCTGGATAGCACCTTAGACACAGATTTTTCCACATACAGTATTGAAGAAGAAATCGACTATGAACAATTAGCTAGACTGTCCCTAGAAAAAGGTTTTCAAGTCTCAGCTCATCTAGAAGACATCTCCACCACTGAGAAAGACACATTAGCAAGCGAACCAATAACACAAGAAACATGTGCAGACCATTTTTTAGGAAAGAGTGCAGGCCTCCTGTCCTGCGACCAGAAAACAGCAACACCAAACAAAAGAAAATTGATAGAACTAGACGAGGATGTAGAGGTGGAAGAAACAGGAAGACACAAAAGGAACAACAACCAGAGATAGAAAACAAAGGTATATTCAACCTGAGCACAGTCACTTTGAAAAAGGAACATGTTTCTTTACTAAACAAAGGCCTGAAATTTGCACCGACAAAACAGCTAAACAAATTTGAAACATACTTAGACTTACACAAATTCACAAGAAAACTTACACTTGCTAAATATTACAGTAAAGGACCAATTGCACTCAATGAACAAAAAGATGCAGAAAGAACATACAAACACTCAGATCTAAAACCGAAATCCACATTCTACCCACAACACATGAGAGGCTCATTAATCAATACATTTGAACATTTGGTAACAAGAGACATAGACAAAATGGAAACAAAACCAAAGACACTAAATCTGCCAAAACCCGAAAAAAATGCATTAAAGGATCTCAGTGACAACCAACAACTAGTGATAAAACCTGCAGACAAAGGGGGGGGGGGGGGTCGTATTGTTAGACAAGAAAACATACATCAATGAATCACTTAGAATTTTAAGTGACAAGGAAACATATGAAACCCTCATACAAGATCCGACCAATAACTACAAAAAAAGCTTGGCAATACTTTTAAAAGAAGGTTTAGACGTAGGAATTTTAAACAAAAAAGAACATGAATTCATATACAATGACAATCCCATACTTCCAGTTTTCTATTACTTGCCAAAAGTACATAAAGATAGGCACAACCCACCAGGACGACCAATCATATCAGGAATAGGCTCTCTCACATCGAACCTATCACAGTACATAGACTCATACCTACAAACATATGTAAAAACACAAAAATCATACATAAAGGACACTACTGATATAATCAGAACACTGAGAGACGTCACTTGGTCAGACGATTATTGGATATGTACAAGTGACGTCACCTCACTGTACACAGTAATCAACCAAGAACAGGGAATATCAGCCACAAAACATTTTCTTTCTTCAGACGAGAATCTAGATTCAAGACAAACAGCATTTATCATAGAATGCATAAGATTCATCCTAGAACACAATTATTTTTTGTTTAATGACACATACTACAGACAGACTAAGGGAACAGCTATGGGGACCAGGTTTGCTCCGAGCTATGCCAATCTTTTCATGAGTCACTGGGAGGACACTAACATTTGGTGCGGGCATGGTTTTGGAGCAAACCTGGTCCTATGGCGAAGATACATAGACGACGTGATTTTCATCTGGCAGGGCACAGAAGAAAGACTGCTAGAATTTCTCACATACATTAATTCGAACAATAAGAATTTGGTTTTCACCACAGAACACAGCAAATCAGCAGTGAACTTTTTAGACATAACGATCTTCATAGAAAATTCAATGATTCATACAAAAACCTTTCAGAAAAGTGTGGATGTGAATAGCTACATTCTAAACAGTAGTGCACATCACCCAAACTGGCTAAAGAGCATCCCACTAGGACAGTTTAAACGGATTAGAAAAAACTGCACAAAAATAGAGGATTTCAAAACACAAGCAGAAGAAATGAAACATCATTTTATAGAAAAAGGATATAAAAAAGACATTCTAGAGAAAGACTTAGAAAAAGCAAAAGAAACTGATAGAAATACCCTCCTAACCTACAAAAACAAAGTAACAGCAAATGAAGTTTTCAAAACAGCCTTTATTACACAATACAACACAAACAACAGGCAGTTAGAAAAAATCTTATACAAACACTGGCATATTCTACTAGAAGACGACATCCTAGCAGACAAACTCCCAGCAAGGCCAAAGGTCATTTACAAGAGAGCACCAGACCTAAAATCAAGATTGTCACACAGTCATCTTAGAAAAGTAGAAAAAATACAGACTACTATGTTAGGACAGAAACTCAACAAAGGTTTTTATCATTGTGGCACTTGCAACTACTGTAGAACACACAAAGTGAGCACCAAAAGGGTCACCAACTTTATTTCCAACAAAACAGGAGAAGTTTTCGATATACAAGAACATATCTCATGCCACAGCAAAGGGGTTATTTACCTAGCTGAATGCCCGTGCAAACTACAGTATGTAGGAAGGACCACAAGACCCCTTAAAACGAGAATAGCTGAACATGTCAGAAATGTCAAACACGGTCTAGAGACACACAATCTGTCACAGCATTTTAAAGAACTACACGACAGCAACCCGACAGGTTTGAAAATACTGGGAATTAAGTTAGTACCACCAAATTGGAGAGGAGGAGATTTTTTGAAAAAAATCAACAAAGAGGAATTGAGGTGGATGTACACATTAAAAACACTGAGACCACAAGGCCTAAATTTAGACAATGAAGTGAGGTCAATAGTGATGAAATGATAGGCATTTAGAGCCCAACATCCCTCCAGCCTTTATATCAACGGCAAGCATGACTTTATATAAATTAAAAAAAAGTCGATATTACATCCCATATCACTAGAACCATTTCCTAGTGTACAAACAACCAACAATAAGACCTAAAACAACACATCCTGTTACACAGTGTAGGGGTTAATGCACAATTTCAGCTTATCCACTTATTTCCAACAACCAGCAAGTATTTATAATCACTACATAATACACAACTACTGGGTATTGAGAACCAAAAAAATCATAATTTTTATAACCAATTTGAAACGCTAGAAACTAGCAATCTAAGAATTCATTATGGCAGAAAGATGAGAAAATATCAATCTGTCGGAAACAACATCTCTTACTCTCAGTTTTATTTCTATTATAATATTAAATCATACAGGAATTTACTAATAACATGTTTTCTGTTTAATTTATCCCCATAATGAAATTGATACTCTATACCAACACAAAATAAAAAATAGGAAACAAATTGTTTTATTTAGACAGAATACATACTGTTACATTAACACTTTTTGAAACAAACGAACAAAAAGAAAAAGAGTTTTTTATTTTTATTTTATTTATTTATTTATTTTATTTTCAGTTTCATTTCTATTATCATAATTTATCATTTTTCAAAACCGACAAAAAAAAAAAAAAAAGATCATATAAGATGTTTATTACTACTATTGTTCTCCGGTGTTGCACACAGCCATAAAATATCAATCATTGCTTTGATATAATTCTGTTTATTCATGTTACAAATTCAAAGACACAATTGTATCCAGCACATGCAGAGGAAATATGGACACACCCATTTGGATGACACAACCAAGTATGGGCATAAAAAGCCCTCAACCAAGATGGCGAACAAGGGCTCCCTGAGGAAGACCCAAACGGGTCGATACGCGTTGGAGAAGGAATAGAGCATCACATCACTACTCTCTTTTAATACTATTATTGAATACAGCAGCACCTAGACGGAAATCTGGACGGAACAAATCACATGCACAGGAGATCTTGTGGAGGAAAAACGGAGCCGCACGGCTGAGAAGATACAGACCTACGAGTGGAGCACCGATCGTCAGGCTGAAAGAAGACAGAAGAAAAGAGTGGAAGTGTACGACGGGATCGAGCGCAGGAGAAAAGGTAATCAACCCCGTAGGAGGGAAGGTTCACGGCGGACAGTCCCCTTGTGGGTCCCGAAGTCAGTGATACCTTCCCCCCAGAGGCATGACCGCGTCCCTCCGGTTTTGACGGACGGCAGACGCCTGTGTTTGCGGGCGTCTCCTGCTGTACAAAACGGAGTAGATTAGCGGGGAGTCCGGCATTTATTATTACCTTTTCCCTTATCACCTTATCCCACCACTACCCACATTGGGGTACCCCGCAGTGACATATCCGATTCGAACTAGAACTTGACTCCACAAGAGACTCAACTTTAAAACCACTGTGACAAACTTGGGAATTGAACATTCCTGTCAATCCAGAAATATCCATCTAGACTGTAGTATTAGATAATATCAAACGATATTAAGGTGGAAAAGAGGTGGGACGCCACACTCTGTTCACACCACACATTTGGGACCCCCCTTTTTTTAAAATCTTTTTCATAATATACAGGTGCAGTCTAAACAGCTTGACCTGATATAATATTTCTTATTTTGCTTATATCTTCATTTTGTTTTTCATTTTCACTTTTCATTTTTATTTTTATTTTTCTATTTTTTCATTTTTTCATTTTTTTATTATTTTTCATTGTTTATTTTTTTTATCATTCTTTGCCTCAAACTCTTTATATATTTGCAAGAGGCAAATTTGACCTAATACTATTTACACGAATAAACGTCAGTATTATTCTCAATACATATCGGGCCTAATTCTGAGTTGATCGCAGCAGGAAATTTTTTAGCAGTTGAGCAAAACCATGTGCACTGCAGGGGAGGCAAATATAACGTGCAGAAAGAGATAGATTTGGGTGTGGTGTGTTCAATCTGCAATCTAAATTGCAGTTTAAAAATAAAGCAGCCAGTATTTACCCTGCACAGAAACAAAATAACCCACCCAAATCTAACTCTCTCTGCACATGTTATATTTGCCTCCCCTGCAGTGCACATGGTTTTGCCCAACTGCTAAAAAATTTCTTGCTGCGATCAACTTGGAATTACCCCCATCATCTTGTGATTTTTTCATTTAAACAATTTATTTCTGACATCTTTATCTGCACGCAGGCGCAGTTGTGAAAATCCTTGTTAAACAATAATGTCCTTTATCCGTACTGATATAACAAATTTCAATAAAAACACACTCACAAACATATATTAAAATGAAGCATATAGCATTATGATGTGCTGAAAAACCCTCCGGTAAACAGGATACTGCCAGATGTATAGTGAGAGTATAGTCACCACAAGTCCTGGTTACTTAGGTGTCCCCCAATTCACTTATAGCAGCATCCAACTCCTGGATCCTTAAAACAGCACGATCAGTCCCCTGCTTTCAGATAAGATCCTTCTTCTGAAGCATAGGGGAGTGGATGAACGTTCTGGATTAAATACCATTCTAATTCCTAAATACAAAACACCTGTAATTTGACGCAGCTTCTCCATCCTCCTGGCGGCCAGGTCCACGTCACACAATGTGACATTCTTCCGTTCCACTAATGCCGCCAGACACTACATCACCGGAAGTGACGCTTGCGGTCCACATAGATGACATTTGCGGTTCACATAGGCTTCCACCTGGAAATGTGTGTTCCTACTTACGTATCCTTATGAATGGTATACTATTCATTTCCTAAAGTGCGTTCCACCATTTTGTTCCACGGACATTTGCGTTCTACTATTTTAAACAGGGCTTAAAGGCTTCTTTGTCACTCATAATACAAATCCGTTCTTAAGACCCAAAAAAGAAGACCAATACAAAAGTATAAAAATAAAAATATATAAGAATACTAGCTGGAGTACCCGGCGTTGCCCAGGATTTTAAGAATGTCTGTTTACAAAAATAAATATAAATATTAAACACACAGTATAAATAACATTGTAGATAGCTGAATACCCATGCTTCGCTATGGGATGAGGATGATACATTAGAATGATAGTTGCTCGTTAATTTACATTGGTTGGAGGTTCTAGTATATAGGCATATCTTGCTTCCCTGATGCACTTTGTGTATTAGCCAGACCCCTTTTTGGTCCCCCAAGGGACCCTGCTCTTCCCACTATACAACTCTCGGGCTGTGGCTTCCTGCTGCCTCCATTCCCCTCCTCACATCATGTCAGTGCCCCTGTGAAATTATAGAACAGGCATGATTGACAGGCAGAGGAGGTCGTGGGGCGGGAGCGGTGTGTGCCAACGGCGTTAAAACGCCTTTGGTGGGGCGCGGTCCGGACAACGGAGGCATGTCCAGACCATTGGATATGGCGACCCGGGATGCAGCGAGTAGCAGCCTGCCAGCGCGCAGGAGCTGTGCGGGCAGGGATCTACTCATCAGGTGACAAAAGCATCACCGCCGTGCAATGCTTTTGTACCTGTGTGGGGGTGGGGGCAGAGCCATACATGTGGGGTGGACTAGCCCTGTGCTGGGCATCACCCCATATGTCTGTGAAACTGATTGTAGATGTGCTAAATTTAGCACATCTATAATCAGGTCTGAATTACCCCCTATATCTCTTTCTACATTTTATATCTCCCTAACCTACAATGCAACATCACTATGCTAAGGTGTAGAGATATTTATTTTCAGTTTGCTTTGTTTTCAACTTTAGTCGCTGCACTCATCCATCTGAGCAAGCCTAGGATTACCCAGATTGGCAGACGGCGGGTCTTTTCTGCTGAGGCCATGAAATCTACATCCATGAGCAAATAAAGGTATATAGCATTTTGCTCAGTGCACTATAAGTCCAGTTACACATACTGTAAGTGTGAGTGCAGTGTGACTCGGAAGCATCAAGCTTTTTTTGCAAATTTTTTCAGCGAAAATAAGTCATAGACATGTTTGCAATGTAATGCAATAGGTCAGGTGATATGCCGCATGCCTATATTCTGTGTGTGACTGCATCTGTATTTACATACAAAATGCTATGCTTCACTGTTTTCCTGGAAGACTAAGATGCATTTTGTGGAAAAAAATCACAAAAAAAGATAGCTGGCTCAACCCTCAACCGAGTCCCGCCACGTCATGGCGTGAATTGAAGGGCTGTTAAGCGTGACAGCAGCAAAAATGTAGAGGACACATCTGTAGGTCAAAAACTGGTTTGTATTGTACTGTACACACTCTGTACATGTTTTCCAGTTAACTTAAAATTGCATGTCATACAGGTGGCCCAGAAACAATTGACTGAGCCCTAATTAAACAAAGATAATGTTAAAATCTGATTGCTTGATTGCTAGGTGATGCTCAGGTGAGAAATGTTTAGAGGACTATTTTGAGTCAAAATCTGGAGTTGACAACTCCTCATTACTGTTGGTTAAGTGATCATGATACCTCAATTCTTGAGGAATGATGAGGATACCACTGTGGAGCTCTGCATCTCCTACAAGAAAGTGCAACCTTTTGTCCTTAGCATCCATGAAAAGACACTGTTGAAACTGCTCAAGGGATTGGTTTGCATGTTTTAGTATGCTTTCTCTGTCTAATCAACTATGGGTGGTACACCAACAGAAATTTAGTGAGAAACTCAGTCACTTACAGAAGTTCCCCTAGGTCAAAGATGATATTCAAGGGAGTCCATGCAGTATTAAGTCCTCTTTGGTGAAGAGCTTGGCACTGGCATGAGCAGCCCAGAGGACAAGTCCCATGGAACCTTGGTAAATCTACAGGAATTGCAATATTGAATGAAAAAAGTGACATGCTTCCTGACAGTCACCATAATAATCTACAAAGATTCAAATCATTTTGTGATGTTGTGATACCCTGCCAGTGGTGGACTGTTTCCATTGCTGTCAGCCAAGAAGAACTATAAAATTAACCCTGGCGCTAGTCTAAAAAAGTGTATAAATATTCCATGTGAGATTATGTATAAATAAATAGAGAGCTGCTGAAATACAGATGTGGATTTAAGTAGAGATGTGCACCGGAAATTTTTTTTGGTTTTGTGTTTTGGTTTTGGATTCGGTTCTGAGGCCGTGTTTTGGATTCGGACGCGTTTTGGCAAAACCTCCCTGAAATTTTTTTGTCGGATTCGAGTGTGTTTTGGATTCGGGTATTTTAAAAAAAAAAATAGAATAGAATTTGGGGGTAATTTTGATCCCATAGTATTATTAACCTCAATAACCATAATTTCAACTAATTTCCAGTCTATTCTGAACACCTCACACCTCACAATATTAATTTTAGTCCTAAAATTTGCACCAAGGTCGCTGAATGACTAAGCTAGGCAACCCAAACACCTGGCCCATCTAGGAGTGGCACTGCAGTGGCAGACAGGATGGCACTTAAAAAAATTGGCCCCAAACAGCACATGATGCAAAGAAAAGAGAAAAAGAGGTGCACTGTGGTCGCTGGATGGCTAAGCTAAGCGACACAAACACCTCAATATCACAGAAATTATTCGTTCTAATCAATGGTATTATTGGTCAAAATCACTGGAAGAACATGACAAAATCACAGGAATTATTCGTTCTAATCAATGGTATTATTGGTCCAAATCACTGGAAGAAAATGACAAAATCACTTGAATTAAATGGCAGTATTGTCGGGAATTATATCAAATGGGAGTACCACTGGACATATACGGAAGTGTCAGACAGGATGGCACTTAAAAAAATAGTCCCCAAACAGCACATGATGCAAAGAAAAGAGAAAAAAAAGGTGCACTGTGGTCGCTGGATGGCTAAGCTAAGAAACACAAACACCTCATTATCACAGGAATTATTCATTCTAATCAATGGTATTATTAGTCCAAATCACTGGAAGAAAATGACAAAATCACTGGAATTATTTGGCAAGATCACTGTAATTAATAATTATAAATTACTGATATTAATTGGTAAAATCTCGCTATCGCCTGCCTAGTGAAGTGGAATCTAGATGGGATTTTGTACCGGGGACACAATAACTTCATCAATTGTCTAAATCCCACTGCACTAATGGTGGAAAACGGGCACATGACTAACAGCGCACTGATTATACTGAGAATTGATTATACTGATCACTGATGATACTACGGAGAACTGACACTGAGCAGCGAGAACAGCACTGGACTATTGTACTGTAGTATACTGGTCACCACAATGCAGCACTGACACTGAGCACAGATATTAAGCACTGATCAGGATACTAGAAGTGACACAGAGCTGCAAGATACAGCAATGGCCTTCTGTACTGTACTATATGTATACTGCTGGTCACCAAAATGCTGCACTGTACTACTATATACTGCTCACAATAATGCAGCACAGAGATAGTATACTTGACACAGAGCTGCAACATACAGCAATGGCCTACTTTACTGTACTATATGTATACTGCTGGTCGCCAAAATGCTGCAATGTCCTATTATATACTGCTCACAATAATGCAGCACAGAGATAGTATACTTGACACAGAGCTTCAAGATACAGCAATGGCCTACTGTACTGTACTATATGTATACTGCTGGTCACCAAAATGCTGCACTGTCCTACTATATACTGCTCACAATAATGCAGCACAGAGATAGTATACTTGACACAGAGCTGCAAGATACAGCAATGGCCTTCTGTACTGTACTATATGTATACTGCTGGTCACCAAAATGCTGCACTGTCCTACTATATACTGCTCACAATAAGGCAGCACAGAGATAGTATACTTGACACAGAGCTGCAAGATACAGCAATGGCCTACTGTACTGTACTACTATAATTATATACTGGTGGTCCCCAGTCCCCACAATGCAGAACACTGAGCACAGATATTTGCAACACACTGAGCACAGATATGGAGCGTTTTCAGGCAGAGAACGTAGATATTTTCAGCACACTGAGCACAAATATTTGCAGCACACTGAGCACAGATATTTGCAGCACCTTGAGCACAGATATTTGCAGCAAACTGAGCACAGATACGGAGCTTTTCAGGGACAGAACGCAGCCACGTCCTCTCCGTTCAATCTCCAATGCACGAGTGAAAATGGTGGTGACGCGCGGTACTTTATATAAAATACGAATCTCACGAGAATTTGACAGCGGGATGATGACGTTCGGCCGCGTTCGGGTTAACCGAGCAAGGCGGGAAGATCTGAGGCTGCCTCGGAAACATGTAAAATAGTTGAAGTTCGGTGGGGTTCGGATCTCGGAGAACCGAACCTGCTTATCTCTAGATTTAAGGTGCCTACACACTCAGCGATATATACATCGCAAATTTTCCCCCTCCTGAACAAAATAGTTTACTATATCGCCCAGTGTGTATGCAGTTTACGGCGAGCAATGTGCGGTCCCACGGGTCGTTAACGACCATCAGTCTCGGCCATGCATGCAGCTCAATTTTGACTCATTGTCCAAAGCTGCATGCTCCGTCCGTCCGCAGCATGACATCACTGTACAATATTGCTAGTGATATCACACAGTATGTATGCCCGCCGTCGGGCGGACCGGCAGGGAGAACACTAGGCAATGTCGTTCACCGAGCACATCTCCAAGTGTGTACCCACCTTTAGTGACATGAATCCACTCAAAATCAAAAGAAAATGCAAAACAAAGAGTGGACCAGCACTAATAAAATATATATGTATTATATATGTATATACATACCCATCAATATGACAAGATTCAGTAGTCAAGACACAGTATAAAAATTATATATGTTTAATCTCTAAACCCCGAATTATAATATAAGAGAATTTATCCTTTCTAATCAGTAAAAAAATAAAAAAATAAAAAAAATTCCGTATGTATACATAAAAAGCCCTTTTAGTAAATTCATCTATCTTATGCTGTATTAAAATATATCCTGAATGTGAATAAAGTGCCAGCTCAAGTTCAGTAAGATAATAAAATGTGAGCACTGCACACTAATCCATATGATGAAATAGTCTGTGGAACTACAAGTCCCATAATAGTGAGGATACTTGCATGAGTTCAATGCAGTTTATACAGGATCCAGTGAATATGCTTCAAATCAACAGTCTGGTTGAAATATGGTATTTGCTGTTAGCACTGCGACACCACTCTCCACTGGGTAAGTATACTGCCACTGCTGATGGTAATGAAATGTGCTCCGGGCTCCACTCTCCAAGGCCACTATATCCTGGGCATCACTCCTCTGCTAACGCAGCATCATACAATAGAGTGAGAAAGGTGTTTTTAGGACAAATATGTTACTCAAGGGCATCGTGCAGTAGAGTTTCAATGTGGCACACCAGCGTAAGGTAACCTCTGATATATTTTTGGGTATGTTCAAACTGAAATCTAAATTGCAGTGTAAAAATACAGCTAACATTTGTGGGCTACATGCAAAAGCAGCCAGTATTTACCCTGCACAGAAACAATATAACCCACACAAAGCTAAATCTCTCGGCACATGTTACATCTTCCACACCTGACGTGCAACATGGTTTTGCCCAGTGTTGTGTTTTTTTTTTACTATGCTCAAAAAACCTGAATCATGCACTAAGTTTCATGAATTTAATGTGGCTCGTATTACGCTATTCAGTCAGCTCTGCATCAGAGATATATTAGTGAAGGTGTCCTGAAGGTGTATTAGTGTCATTAGATACATTTCATGCATTGTAAATTTTTGTTGACCCTTTACGTATATCATTCATAAATAATATTTCTCCTCATGTCCAACATTAATTTTCAAGTCCAACATTAACATTAAATATGGATGTAAGAAGGTGCATAGCCAGAACTTTTTAAGCCCCATAGCAACATTTTGATGGGGCCCCTAACCCGATGCTTCTAGAGAGACATCACTCAGAAGCAGGTTGTTAATTTTATGACCCATAATAATGGCCTAGTTCATTTTATGAACATAGTGGTGCCTTGGTTAATGTTATTATGTTGCATAGTAGGACTGCCAGTACACAGTATGTTCCGTAGTAGGGCTGCCAGTACACATAATACAATACAGTGCTCCCAATTTGCATTATGACATAGTGTCTCTGTACCTATAGCAGCTACACTCCCTGCACTATGGTAGCTACACCACAGTATATGACACATGTAACTGTGACATGGAAGATGGGCCCCTCTCAGCTCTGGGCCCCATAGCAGCTGCACTCCCTGCACCTATGGTAGCTACGCCCATGGATGTAAGCTACTATAATTCATGTAAGCAGGTGGTGAGGGCGGGGGGGATCAAGGAAGATGATTACTGCTAAATGGCCTTGTAACTTGTACACACCAGGACATCACTAATGATAGCGGTGCTTAATTTTTTGCAAAATATAATCATTATGCCAGAAAAAGTCCATTTATAATCACTTTCATCATATAGAGACATACAGTAATTAGGATCAGTAGAACTACAGTATATATAGTAGAGATCCGGACTTCGCGCACCGGACCCGGTACCGAGCCCGGCTCGGGTTTTTCCATCTGACTCAGAAACCAGAACGAGTGAAAACGTTCTCATTCCACTGTTGGATTCTCACGGGATTTGGATTCCATATAAGGAGCCGCGAGTCGTGGACATTTTCACTCCAGTCTCGGCGAGTGTAGGGAGAGGACGTGTCTCTATCCTCAGTGTCTGTGTGGGTGCGGTAAACTAGGGTGGTGATTCTAGTGCTGTCATGTGCTGCTCAGTCCAGTGTAGTGAGTGTCTTATGCTGCATCAGTCCAGCCAGTCACAGTGTTGGTGTCCTCTGCTGCTATATATATGTCCCCAGTGCTGCTGGCTGCTGTATAAGTCCCTTGCAGTTTTGCTCTGTTGTCTTGCATCAGATCAGAGGTAGTGTCTCTCTTGTGCAGCATCAGTCCAGTGACCAGTCACAGTGGTGGTGTCCTTTGCTGCTCTATGTCCCCAGTGCTGCTGTATAAGTTCCTTGTAGTTTTGCTGTGTTGTCTTGCATCAGACCAGGGGTAGTGTCTCTATTGTGCAGCATCAGTCCAGTGACCAGTCACAGTGGTAGTATCCACTGCTGCCATATATCCAGTATTACTGGCGTATAATACTAGTGATATTGCCATATAATTCCCATGATATTGCCGTATAATTCCCGTGATACTGGCGTATAATTACAGTGATATTGCCGTATAATTCTCGGGATACTGGGGTATAATTCCTGTGATATTGCCATATAATTCCTGTGATATTGCCGTATAATTCTCAGAATACTGGTGTATAATTCCTGTGATATTGCCATATAATTCCTGTGCTATTGCCATATAATTCCCGTGATACTGGCGTATAATTCCTGTGATGTTGCTGTATAATTCTCGGAATACTGCCGTATAATTCCTGTGATATTGCCATATAATTCCTGTGATATTGCCATGTAATTCTTGGAATACTGGCGTATAATTCCTGTGATATTGCTGTATAATTCTCGGAATACTGGCGTATAATTCCTGTGATACTGGCGTATAATTCCTGTGCTATTGCCATATAATTCCCGTGATACTGCTGTATAATTTTAGTGATCCTTCCGTATAATTCCATTTAAATCCATATACTTCTGTATAAATCCAGTCCAGTGGTGCTGCCATAATTCCTGTGATATTGCCGTATAATTCCTGTGATATTGCCATATAATTCTTGGAATACTGGCGTATAATTCCGGTGATATTGCTGTATAATTCTCGGAATACTGCCGTATAATTCCTGTGATATTGCCGTATAATTCCTGTGATATTGCCATATAATTACCGTGATACTGGCATACAATTTCTGTGATATTGACGTATAATTCTCGGAATACTGACGTATAATTCCTGTGATATTTCCATATAATTCCCATGATACTGACTTAGAATTCCTGTGATATTGCAGTATAATTCCTGTGATGTTGACATATAATTCCTGTGATACTGGCGTATAATTCCTGTGCTATTGCCATATAATTCCCGTGATACTGCTGTATAATTTTAGTAATCCTTCCGTATAATTCCATTTAAATCCATATACTTCTGTGTAAATCCAGTCCAGTGGTGCTGCCATATAAGTTCGGTGCTGCTGTCCTGTGCTGTATACTATTTACTCCAAATAGAGGGGTTATTAATATTTAATCCAAATAATTTTTACAGGCTTTGTGAGGTGTAGGGGTATGCTCTCCTGTGCCACATATTGTGTTATATAACTCCAGAAAAATAATGGAGAAGAAAAATTTGGAGGATAAATTAGGGAAAGCTCAAGAACCACTTCCTCCTAGTGCTGAAGATGCTGCCACTAGTCATAACATAGATAATGAAATGCCATCAACGTCATCTGCCAAGGCCGATGCCCAATTTATTAGTAGAGGGCATGTAAAATCTAAAAAGGCAAAGTTCAGAAAAAATACTCAAAAAAAGAAATGTAAATAGTCTTAGGAGAAACGTAAACTTGCCAATATGCTATTTACGACATTGAGTGGCAAGGAATGGCTAAGGTCCTGGCCTATGTTCATGACTAGTGGTTCAGCTTCACATGACGATGGAAGCCCTCATCCTTCCGCTAGAAAAATGAAAAGAGTTAAGTTGGAAAAAGCACAGGAAAGAACTTTTCGTTCTAAGATGGTATAACAAATCCCCAAGGAGAGTCCAAGTGTGTCGGTAGTTGCGATGCCTGACCTTCCCAACACTGGATGGGAAGAGGTGGCTCCTTCCACCATTTGCATGCCCCCTGAAAGTACTGGAAGGAGCACCCACAGTCCAGTTTCTGATATTCAAATTGAAGACGTCACTGTTGAAGTACACCAGGATGAGGATATGGGTGTTGCTAGCACTGAGGAGGAAGTTGACGATGAGGATTCTGATGGTGATGTGGTTTGTTTAAATCAGGCACCGGGGGAGACACCTGTTGTCCGTGGGATGAAGAAGTCCATTGTGATGCCTGGGCAAAATACCAAAAAAGCCACCTCTTCGGTGTGGAATTATTTCTCCACAAATCCGGACAACTGGTGTCAAGCCGTATGTTGCCTCTGTCAATCTGTAATAAGTAGGGGTAAGGATGTTAACCACCTAGGAACATTCTCCCTTATATGTCACCTACAGCGCATTCATCAGAAGTCAGTGTCAAGTTGTGAAACTTTGGGTAAGAGCGTAAGCAGTCCACTGACACCTAAATCCCTTCTTCCTGTTGTACCCAAGCTCCTGCAAGCCACACCACCAACACCCTCTATGTCAACTTCCTCCTCAGCCATGAACGTCAGTAGTCCTGCAGGCCATGTCTCTGGCAAGACTGACGAGTCCTCTCCTAACCGGGATTCCTCAGGAGGATCCATGAGTGGTACGCCTACTGCTGCTGTTGCTGCCACCGCTGCTGTTGTTGCTGCTGGGCGTCAATCATCATCCCAGAGGGGAAGTTGGAAAACCACTTGTACTACTTCAACTAAGCAATTGACTGTCCAACAGTCCATTGTGAGGAAGATGAAATATGACAGCAGTCATCTTGTTGCAAAGTGGATAACTGAGGCCTTGACACTTATGTTGGTGTTAGACGTGCGTCCGGTATCCGTCATTAGTGCAGTGGGAGTTAGACAGTTGATGGAGGTATTTTGTCCCCGGTACCAAATCCCATCTAGATTCCACTTCACTAGGCAGGCGATGCCGAGAATGTACAGAGACGTCAGAAAAAGTGTCACCAGTGTCCTAAAAAATGCGGTTGTATCCAGTGTCCGCTTAACCACGGACATGTGGACAAGTGGAACAGGGCAGACTAAGCATCGGCACCAGTAGTAGCATCTCACAAATCCAAACTCATTTCTGGGCAGGCAACGCTGTGTATCATTGCTTTCCGTAAGAGGCACAATGCCACCAATATTGTGCATACATTATACCTGGGCAAATTCCAGCATGTCCCATGTTTTGCACATACAATGAATTTGGTGGTGCAGAATTTTTTTTAAATTACAGGAGTGTACAGGAGATGCTGTCGGTGGCCCAAAAAATTGTGGGCCACTTTCGATATTCTGCCACTGCGTGCCAAAGACTGGAGCACCAGCAAACACTCCTGAACCTGCCGTGCTATCAACTGAAGCAAGAGGTGGTAACGAGGTGGAATGCAACACTCTATATGCTTCAGAGGATGGAGGAGCAGCAAAAGGCCATTCAAGCCTATACATCCACCTACGATATAGGCAAAGGAGAGGGAATGCACCTGACTCAAGCGCAGTGGAGAATGATTTCTGTCTTGTGCAAGGTTCTCCAACCCTTTGAACTTGCCACACGTGAAGTCAGTTCAGACACTGCCAGCTTGAGTCAGGTCATTCCCCTCATCAGGCTTTTGCAGAAGCAGCTGGAGAAATTAAAGGAGGCGCTAAGACAGAGCAATTCCGCTAAGTATGTGGGACTTGTGGATGGAGCCCTTCATTTGCTTTGCCAGGATTCAAGGGTGGTCCATCTGTTGAAATCAGAGCACTACATTTTGGCCACTGTGCTTGATCCAAGGTTTAAAGCAAACGTTGCATCTCTCTTTCTGGCAGACACAAGTGTGCAGAGGTGCAAAGACCTGCTGGTGAGTAAATTGTCAACTCAAGCGGAACGTGACCCGTAAAAAGCTCCTCCTTCAATTTATACCGCCACTGGGGCTGCAAGGAAAAGGATAATATTTCCTAGCCCACCCGCTGTTGGTGATGCAGGGCAGTCAAGAGCAAAAGCTGACATCTGGTCCGGACTGAATGACCTGCCAACGATTACTGTCACTGCTTTGGGGGCCCAAACAAACCAATCATTTCAGCCACAGTCGTGTGGCAGACCCTGTCACTGAAATGATTGGTTTGTTAGTGTGCATGTCCTGTTTATACAACATAAGGGTGGGTGGGAGGGCCCAAGGACAATTTCATCTTGCACCTTTTTTACTTCTTTGCATCATGTGCTGTTTGGGACAATATTTTTAAAGTGCAATCCTTTCTGACACTTCAGTATATATGTCAAGTGGTACTGCCATATAATTCCAGTGATACTGCCGTATATGTCCAGTGGTACTGCCATATAATTCCAGTGATATTGCCGTATAATTCCATTGATATTGCATGAGGTGATGTTTGGGGCCTAGTTTTTGAAAAGTGCCACTCCTAGATGGGCCAGGCGTTTGTGCCGCACACTTGTGTCACTTAGCTAAGTCATACACCGACCTCGGTGCAACTTTTAGGCCTAAAAACAATATTGGCCCTCATTCCGAGTTGTTCGCTCGTTATCTTCCTTCGCATCGGTGCGATTTTCCGCTAACTGCACATGCGCAATGTTCGCACTGCGGCTGCGTCAAGTAAATTTGCTAAGAAGTTTGGTGTTTTACTCACGGCATTACGAGGTTTTTTCTTCGTTCTGGTGATCGGAGTGTGATTGACAGGAAGTGGGTGTTTCTGGGCGGAAACTGACCGTTTTATGGGTGTGTGTGAAAAAACGCTGTTGTTTCTGGGAAAAACGCGGGAGTGGCTGGAGAAACAGGGGAGTGTCTGGGCGAACCCTGGGTGTGTTTGTGCTGTCAAACCAGGAACGAGACTGACTGAACTGATCGCAGTGGCAGAGTAAGTGTCGAGCTACTCAGAAACTGCTAAGAAATTTCTATTCGCAATTTTGAGAATCTTTCGTTCGCAATTCTGCTAAGCTTAGATTCACTCCCAGTAGGCGGCGGCTTAGCATGTGCAATGCTTCTAAAAGCAGCTTGCCAACGAACAACTCGGAATGAGGGCCATTGTGAGGTGTTCAGAATAGACTGGAAATGAGAGGAAATGAATTTTATTGAGATTAATAATACCGTAGGATGAAAATTACCCCCAAATTATGTGATTTTAGCTGTTTTTATGTTTTTTCAAAAATCATCCAGATATAAAGTATTTATATGCATTCCTTCATTTTGACAATGTTGTTTTTTTTTGTTTGTTTTTTGTATTTCACTCTTCGCATAATCTAATAATGGTTTTAGAAACCCCTTTTAAATAGAGATGAGCGGGTTCGGTTTCTCTGAATCCGAACCCGCCAGAACTTCATGTTTTTTTTCACGGGTCCGAGCGACTCGGATCTTCCCGCCTTGCTCGGTTAACCCGAGCGCGCCCGAACGTCATCATGACGCTGTCGGATTCTCGCGAGACTCGGATTCTATATAAGGAGCCGCGCGTCGCCGCCATTTTCACACGTGCATTGAGATTGATAGGGAGAGGACGTGGCTGGCGTCCTCTCCGTTTAGACACTTGATTTACTAATTTTGGGGAGCATTAGGAGTACTCAGTAGTGTACAGTGCAGAGTTTTGCTGATAGTGACCAGTGACCACCACTTTTATTTATAATCCGTTCTCTGCCTGAAAAAAGCGATACACAGCACACAGTGACTCAGTCACATACATACCATATCTGTGTGCACTGCTCAGGCTCAGGCCAGTGTGCTGCATCATCTATATATATTATATATCTGTCTGACTGCTCAGCTCACACAGCTTATAATTGTGGGGGAGACTGGGGAGCACTACTGCAGTGCCAGTTATAGGTTATAGCAGGAGCCAGGAGTACATAATATTATATTAAAATTAAACAGTGCACACTTTTGCTGCAGGAGTGCCACTGCCAGTGTGACTAGTGACCAGTGACCTGACCACCAGTATATAATATTAGTAGTATACTATCTCTTTATCAACCAGTCTATATTAGCAGCAGACACAGTACAGTGCGGTAGTTCACGGCTGTGGCTACCTCTGTGTCGGCACTCGGCAGCCCGTCCATAATTGTATATACCAGTGACCTAACCGTGGTTTTTTTTTCTTTCTTTATACATACATACTAGTTACGAGTATACTATCTCTTTATCAACCAGTCTATATATTAGCAGCAGACACAGTACAGTGCGGTAGTTCACGGCTGTGGCTACCTCTGTGTCGGCACTCGGCAGCCCGTCCATAATTGTATATACCACCTAACCGTGGTTTTTTTTTCTTTCTTTATACATACATACTAGTTACGAGTATACTATCTCTTTATCAACCAGTCTATATATTAGCAGCAGACACAGTACAGTGCGGTAGTTCACGGCTGTGGCTACCTCTGTGTCGGCACTCGGCAGCCCGTCCATAATTGTATATACCACCTAACCGTGGTTTTTTTTTCTTTCTTTATACATACATACTAGTTACGAGTATACTATCTCTTTATCAACCAGTCTATATATTAGCAGCAGACACAGTACAGTGCGGTAGTTCACGGCTGTGGCTACCTCTGTGTCGGCACTCGGCAGCCCGTCCATAATTGTATATACCACCTAACCGTGGTTTTTTTTTCTTTCTTTATACATACATACTAGTTACGAGTATACTATCTCTTTATCAACCAGTCTATATATTAGCAGCAGACACAGTACAGTGCGGTAGTTCACGGCTGTGGCTACCTCTGTGTCGGCACTCGGCAGCCCGTCCATAATTGTATATACCACCTAACCGTGGTTTTTTTTTCTTTCTTTATACATACATACTAGTTACGAGTATACTATCTCTTTATCAACCAGTCTATATATTAGCAGCAGACACAGTACAGTGCGGTAGTTCACGGCTGTGGCTACCTCTGTGTCGGCACTCGGCAGCCCGTCCATAATTGTATACTAGTATCCAATCCATCCATCTCCATTGTTTACCTGAGGTGCCTTTTAGTTGTGCCTATTAAAATATGGAGAACAAAAATGTTGAGGTTCCAAAATTAGGGAAAGATCAAGATCCACTTCCACCTCGTGCTGAAGCTGCTGCCACTAGTCATGGCCGAGACGATGAAATGCCAGCAACGTCGTCTGCCAAGGCCGATGCCCAATGGCATAGTACAGAGCATGTCAAAACCAAAACACCAAATATCAGTAAAAAAAGGACTCCAAAACCTAAAATAAAATTGTCGGAGGAGAAGCGTAAACTTGCCAATATGCCATTTACCACACGGAGTGGCAAGGAACGGCTGAGGCCCTGGCCTATGTTCATGGCTAGTGGTTCAGCTTCACATGAGGATGGAAGCACTCAGCCTCTCGCTAGAAAACTGAAAAGACTCAAGCTGGCAAAAGCACCGCAAAGAACTGTGCGTTCTTTGAAATCCCAAATCCACAAGGAGAGTCCAATTGTGTCGGTTGCGATGCCTGACCTTCCCAACACTGGACGTGAAGAGCATGCGCCTTCCACCATTTGCACGCCCCCTGCAAGTGATGGAAGGAGCACCCGCAGTCCAGTTCCTGATAGTCAGATTGAAGATGTCAGTGTTGAAGTACACCAGGATGAGGAGGATATGGGTGTTGCTGGCGCTGGGGAGGAAATTGACCAGGAGGATTCTGATGGTGAGGTGGTTTGTTTAAGTCAGGCACCCGGGGAGACACCTGTTGTCCGTGGGAGGAATATGGCCGTTGACATGCCAGGTGAAAATACCAAAAAAATCAGCTCTTCGGTGTGGAGGTATTTCACCAGAAATGCGGACAACAGGTGTCAAGCCGTGTGTTCCCTTTGTCAAGCTGTAATAAGTAGGGGTAAGGACGTTAACCACCTCGGAACATCCTCCCTTATACGTCACCTGCAGCGCATTCATAATAAGTCAGTGACAAGTTCAAAAACTTTGGGTGACAGCGGAAGCAGTCCACTGACCAGTAAATCCCTTCCTCTTGTAACCAAGCTCACGCAAACCACCCCACCAACTCCCTCAGTGTCAATTTCCTCCTTCCCCAGGAATGCCAATAGTCCTGCAGGCCATGTCACTGGCAAGTCTGACGAGTCCTCTCCTGCCTGGGATTCCTCCGATGCATCCTTGCGTGTAACGCCTACTGCTGCTGGCGCTGCTGTTGTTGCCGCTGGGAGTCGATGGTCATCCCAGAGGGGAAGTCGTAAGCCCACTTGTACTACTTCCAGTAAGCAATTGACTGTTCAACAGTCCTTTGCGAGGAAGATGAAATATCACAGCAGTCATCCTACTGCAAAGCGGATAACTGAGTCCTTGACAACTATGTTGGTGTTAGACGTGCGTCCGGTATCCGCCGTTAGTTCACAGGGAACTAGACAATTTATTGAGGCAGTGTGCCCCCGTTACCAAATACCATCTAGGTTCCACTTCTCTAGGCAGGCGATACCGAGAATGTACACGGACGTCAGAAAAAGACTCACCAGTCTCCTAAAAAATGCAGTTGTACCCAATGTCCACTTAACCACGGACATGTGGACAAGTGGAGCAGGGCAGGGTCAGGACTATATGACTGTGACAGCCCACTGGGTAGATGTATGGACTCCCGCCGCAAGAACAGCAGCGGCGGCACCAGTAGCAGCATCTCGCAAACGCCAACTCTTTCCTAGGCAGGCTACGCTTTGTATCACCGCTTTCCAGAATACGCACACAGCTGAAAACCTCTTACGGCAACTGAGGAAGATCATCGCGGAATGGCTTACCCCAATTGGACTCTCCTGTGGATTTGTGGCATCGGACAACGCCAGCAATATTGTGTGTGCATTAAATATGGGCAAATTCCAGCACGTCCCATGTTTTGCACATACCTTGAATTTGGTGGTGCAGAATTTTTTAAAAAACGACAGGGGCGTGCAAGAGATGCTGTCGGTGGCCAGAAAAATTGCGGGACACTTTCGGCGTACAGGCACCACGTACAGAAGACTGGAGCACCACCAAAAACTACTGAACCTGCCCTGCCATCATCTGAAGCAAGAAGTGGTAACGAGGTGGAATTCAACCCTCTATATGCTTCAGAGGTTGGAGGAGCAGCAAAAGGCCATTCAAGCCTATACAATTGAGCACGATATAGGAGATGGAATGCACCTGTCTCAAGTGCAGTGGAGAATGATTTCAACGTTGTGCAAGGTTCTGATGCCCTTTGAACTTGCCACACGTGAAGTCAGTTCAGACACTGCCAGCCTGAGTCAGGTCATTCCCCTCATCAGGCTTTTGCAGAAGAAGCTGGAGGCATTGAAGAAGGAGCTAAAAGGGAGCGATTCCGCTAGGCATGTGGGACTTGTGGATGCAGCCCTTAATTCGCTTAACAAGGATTCACGGGTGGTCAATCTGTTGAAATCAGAGCACTACATTTTGGCCACCGTGCTCGATCCTAGATTTAAAGCCTACCTTGGATCTCTCTTTCCGGCAGACACAGGTCTGCTGGGGTTGAAAGACCTGCTGGTGACAAAATTGTCAAGTCAAGCGGAACGCGACCTGTCAACATCTCCTCCTTCACATTCTCCCGCAACTGGGGGTGCGAGGAAAAGGCTCAGAATTCCGAGCCCACCCGCTGGCGGTGATGCAGGGCAGTCTGGAGCGACTGCTGATGCTGACATCTGGTCCGGACTGAAGGACCTGACAACGATTACGGACATGTCGTCTACTGTCACTGCATATGATTCTCTCAACATTGATAGAATGGTGGAGGATTATATGAGTGACCGCATCCAAGTAGGCACGTCACACAGTCCGTACTTATACTGGCAGGAAAAAGAGGCAATTTGGAGGCCCTTGCACAAACTGGCTTTATTCTACCTAAGTTGCCCTCCCACAAGTGTGTACTCCGAAAGAGTGTTTAGTGCCGCCGCTCACCTTGTCAGCAATCGGCGTACGAGGTTACATCCAGAAAATGTGGAGAAGATGATGTTCATTAAAATGAATTATAATCAATTCCTCCGCGGAGACATTGACCAGCAGCAATTGCCTCCACAAAGTACACAGGGAGCTGAGATGGTGGATTCCAGTGGGGACGAATTGATAATCTGTGAGGAGGGGGATGTACATGGTGATATATCGGAGGGTGAAGATGAGGTGGACATCTTGCCTCTGTAGAGCCAGTTTGTGCAAGGAGAGATTAATTGCTTCTTTTTTGGGGGGGGTCCAAACCAACCCGTCATATCAGTCACAGTCGTGTGGCAGACCCTGTCACTGAAATGATGGGTTGGTTAAAGTGTGCATGTCCTGTTTTGTTTATACAACATAAGGGTGGGTGGGAGGGCCCAAGGACAATTCCATCTTGCACCTCTTTTTTCTTTTCTTTTTCTTTGCATCATGTGCTGATTGGGGAGGGTTTTTTGGAAGGGACATCCTGCGTGACACTGCAGTGCCACTCCTAGATGGGCCCGGTGTTTGTGTCGGCCACTAGGGTCGCTAATCTTACTCACACAGTCAGCTACCTCATTGCGCCTCTTTTTTTCTTTGCGTCATGTGCTGTTTGGGGAGGGTTTTTTGGAAGGGACATCCTGCGTGACACTGCAGTGCCACTCCTAGATGGGCCCGGTGTTTGTGTCGGCCACTAGGGTCGCTAATCTTACTCACACAGTCAGCTACCTCATTGCGCCTCTTTTTTTCTTTGCGTCATGTGCTGTTTGGGGAGGGTTTTTTGGAAGGGCCATCCTGCGTGACACTGCAGTGCCACTCCTAGATGGGCCCGGTGTTTGTGTCGGCCACTAGGGTCGCTAATCTTACTCACACAGCTACCTCATTGCGCCTCTTTTTTTCTTTGCGTCATGTGCTGTTTGGGGAGGGTTTTTTGGAAGGGCCATCCTGCGTGACACTGCAGTGCCACTCCTAGATGGGCCCGGTGTTTGTGTCGGCCACTAGGGTCGCTAATCTTACTCACACAGCTACCTCATTGCGCCTCTTTTTTTCTTTGCGTCATGTGCTGTTTGGGGAGGGTTTTTTGGAAGGGACATCCTGCGTGACACTGCAGTGCCACTCCTAGATGGGCCCGGTGTTTGTGTCGGCCACTAGGGTCGCTTATCTTACTCACACAGCGACCTCGGTGCAAATTTTAGGACTAAAAATAATATTGTGAGGTGTGAGGTATTCAGAATAGACTGAAAATGAGTGTAAATTATGGTTTTTGAGGTTAATAATACTTTGGGATCAAAATGACCCCCAAATTCTATGATTTAAGCTGTTTTTTAGTGTTTTTGGAAAAAAACACCCGAATCCAAAACACACCCGAATCCGACAAAAATAATTCGGTGAGGTTTTGCCAAAACGCGTTCGAACCCAAAACACGGCCGCGGAACCGAACCCAAAACCAAAACACAAAACCCGAAAAATTTCAGGCGCTCATCTATACTTTTAAATTCATTTACATGAACACCTTCCACATTTCCTTGGTATGTTTTACATAAATTAGAAGATGTATCTTGTTTGATGTACTGTACTGTATGTTGGCCTATTCACACAGATGATCATATATATACACCTATATATATTACATATTCATTTTAATTGGAGGAAAATTAATTATTGTAAATACTTTAATTTCATATGACAAGAATCTGGGATCTGTTATGCTTGTGTTTATTTTCCACACTAAATTTCAATAATTAAAATACTAAATATTAAACTGAAATAAAATTCCAATATTTAACATTTAAATGAAAATACTAAATATGAAACTTAAATAAAATTCCAATATTTAACATTTTAATTTTAATTTCATGAATAAAATTAAACTTAATTAGTCAATGAAATTGTATGTTCAGGTCATTAGTTATCATTTAAATAATGTCTTATGAGACTTACTGAAGAAATTGAAGTTACACGGTTACTTAAAACAAAGTTACATGATATAGCCATCAATCATTGCTGACCAATATTTTTGTGTGGCATCAATCACTGTATAAAGTTTAACTGAAAATAGAGTTTTCAAATGTTTGATGATAACCCTGTCAACATCTTGACACAACTAAATTCATTATCATTCTATTAGGGATGAGTTTCCTTCATCTATTACTAGAATGTAATTGTAGCATTAATCTATATAATGAAGTTATACACCAGCAGGAGAAAAATGAAAAATTTAAATTGCATATAAAAAGTATGATGATATATATAGCACTGTCCTGTATATTATTTTATGTTACTCTATGGTAGCCACTGCTTAGTAAAGAAGAAAAAAAGGAAATATCTTTAAACTTTCCAATAACCAAAAGAGGCAGGAAAGTCAAGTTAACAGGGGGTGGCCTTTTAAAACAGGGTGATTAAATTAAACAAGATAATACTGTATTTCAAATTCTAATCCCTTTGACACAATTTTAAATAAAACCTATTTAAATACTGATGAGACGCTCTGAAAGGAGTAGAATGCCAGAGTTTTCTTTATATTTGTGTCTTACTTTATTTGCATTGCAGATGCTGCTAGACTCCACACTTGGTGTACTACAGACATTGGGCTACTACTTTAACCACACAGTAATTAGTTTTAAATGCACAAAAAGTGGCAAAGTGGAACTTGGCGTGAGAAAAAGCTGCAGTCACTGGATATACAGATTCAGACTCATTCGCAAACAAATGTATAAAGGTACTGTAGGTCAATGTAATCTAGCAAAATAGTTTCATCTCTGCCAGTTGGTTTATTTATGTGAATAATACGCATATTTTGAATGACAAAGATGATCGACGAGGTCCTGTTGCCCAGGCCCATGTGCACCGAGATTGCCTATTTGGCGTAGCTTAGCAACAATGTATGAGGACACATCTGTAAGCCACAGAAAACATATACTATTTTTTTCCAAGTGCATAACTGGCAGTCAGCATGATGGCAAATGTGGCAATGTTTATGTAAATACTTTACTAAAATCCCACACATAGGAGCATGCACAATGAATAATGGGGCAGATGTATTAACCCGGAGAAGGCATAAGGAAGTGATAAACCAGTGATAAAGTGGTGAAATGTGCAAGCTGATAACGCACCAGCCAATCAGCTCCTAACTGTTAATTTACATATGGGAGCTGATTGGCTGGTGCGTTTATCACCTTGCACTTATTACTGGTTTATCACTTCCTTATGCCTTCTCCAGGTTAATACATCTGCCCCAGAGTTTGTAAGGAATTATCACATTGGGACTGAAAACCAAAATGTACTCCACTGCTCATAACTTGTGTTACACTTTTTAGAGATCTATCTTGAGAAATAATCTACCGTTCAGACCTACAGTTCTGGTTAAAATCAACAGCAAATATGCCAATGTAGCTAGATTTGATGACCATTGAACCATATGAAGGAATTACCACAATTTCCTTGCAGTCACAGAAAAGGACACACAGTGGAACTCATATAGAGTTGGTGTAAATGTAATTTGTACTTTTTTCTTAACTAATTCTTGTTCTTTCAATAGTGCATGTGCACCAGCAATTCTTATGCCTCTTTCCCTATGATGACTGGAATGCATTTTAGCTTAAGACTCCATACATTTGTAAACGGGGAGCAAAAGTCTGGGGAAATGCTCAAGTGTTGATAAAGTACAGTAAGTGCATGTTCACAGAAAGGTGTGCCACTATGAGCACAAACATTGCATAGGATCTTTTCAGGAGACAGATTTCTTATGAGTGTTCAACATCTGCTGCAAAATCCAAACAGATGATGATGCTTGGCATCTGCTTCTGATTAGCTGAGTGTTTGAATTGTGTACCGTTACTTCAATATTTATTACTACCACTGTCAAACTATATTTCCTGGAGTTAACTACTGTAGATCCAAATAATTCTGTTCTTTCCTTGAGTAAAGCAGTTTCATATACTACCATAAAGGTTTCATATCTGCACTGACCAATAGGATGGAAAAAAAAGTTTGGTGATACGGAAGATACTCCCATAAAGATACTAGTTTATCAGGGGAAATTGCTGCTCTCAGACAGCAACATGAGTTCTGCTGAATTAAAGGAAGGAAGGTTAGTCAACCCATGAGAAGAAGGCAAGAGCCTATATAACTAAGGGAAAGGTAGTCACCCCACATTAAAACAAGGAGAGATCAATGCACTGATGCTAAATAATCGGTCACCACCAAGGTGCAGGCTCTGCAGGGGGAATACGGGGTGGGTATGTGGGTGTACATGGGGAGTAGGGCATGTGTGGTGAGGGTAGAGGGATATGGGGTGTATGTGGGTGGACTAGGGTGTGTGTGGGGGTAGAGGGATATGGGGTGTATGTGGGTGGACTAGGGTGTGTGTGGGGGTAGAGGGATATGAGGTGTATGTGGGGGCACATGAATAATGGGGCACTACGTTTGATGTAATGTGAATAAGATTGTGCTACTATGTACCATTAGTTCAATCGTTGCTAGTAGTATGTGGCCACACCACTTCCTTGGGAAACCACTCTTTTTTTTGTGGCACGTGGTGTGCACTGTTACATTATAAAGTATAGTAGGTAGGGCACAAATGTATAGTTTTCAGGGGGGCACTGAACACCCTAACACCATCCTGACTCCACCTAATGGAAGGGGAGGGTAGTTGGCAGGAGAAATGAGTCCCCTACCACTCCAGGACCACTTTAAGACCTGTGTATAAGCATTTCTAATTCATCTTGTACAGGTGTTATTCTTATGTGGAGTGTGGCATGTTTCCCCAGCGCCTGGGATCCTGGCGCCAAGAATACTGGCGCCGGGATTCCAACCGCTGGAATGCCAGAAGCAGGGCGAGCACAGAAGAGCACCTTGTGGGTACGCTATTTATGCTCTTTCCAGGGGTATTGTGGACACCCCAAGAGGGAGAATACTTGTCGGTATGCTGGCAGTCGGGATTCCGGCATTGGTTTGGTGAGTGCTGGGATCCCGACAGCTGGTATATCAAGTGCCACCCCTTATGTGACTCAGTTTGAAGACACGAATAACCCATCATTAGCCCATTTGGAGAGGTAGTACCGTGCAAAAGATTTAGGCAGGTGTTGAAAAAATGCTGCAATGCTGAGAAATACAGGCAGGTACTTGTCCATCATGCAATACCATCAGGGAGACATCTGATTGGCTCCAAATGTATTCTGCACCAGGACAACAACCCAAAACATACAGTCAATGTCATTAAGAACTATGATCATCGAGTTTGCCTGGGATTTAATGAAGAGACAGAAGGATTTGAAAAGGCCTACATCCACAGAAGATCTGTGGTTAGTTCTCCAAGATGTTTGAAACAACCTCCATGTCAAGTTTCTTCAAGAACTGAGTGCAAGTGTATCTAGAAGAATTGATGCTGTTTTAAAGGCAAAGGGTGGTCACACCAAATAATGATCTGATTTAAATTTCTCTTCAGTCCGCTTAGCATTTTGTCAATTGATAAAAATAAACTATTAACACTTCTATTTCTGAAAGCATTCTATATATATATATATATATATATATACACTGCTCACTACTACTTACCTATGTAATTTTCTGAACCGGGCTTTGCTCAGTGGAAAATCATCTAATGGGCCACATCTAATTTTTTAATTGGTACTATTGTCTAGGAGTACCTTATAGGAGCAGCATTCTAAAAAGGAGTGAGTCATTACCTTCCTTTCCTTATTTTTAAACTTTATCACTCGGGTGTGATTCTGATTATTTATATTAGAAATCACATTTTTAATATAGTGGTTTTTGAGACACTATAGGCACACAGCACTTTGTTATAAATATATATATTTTTTAATATTGGCACTAACAAGTCACTGGTCACTTTATAATACTAAGAGCATTTTTGCTGACACATATCTTCCCTTTCTGCCTATATAACTGTACCTAAACCCCTCGCTGAGGGTGTCCGTACATGGAGTAAGAGGACAAGGGAAGACGACCATATAAAGATACCACTACAGGCACATCTTGATCATATCTCTGGTACGCATATATATTATTAGCTGCACATTGAAGGAATTTTCCACACCAGAGCACTGAAGGCGCAGAGACTTTATCCCTATTGAACATATATATATATATATATATATATATATATATATACATATACTCGCTATGGAATTTCAAGTATTTCTGTTCATATAACTTTCATTTTGAAGGACTTCCTGGTAAACTAAGACCACACATCCCCCCGCAAGGCAGCAGCCAGCAGCACCTGGAGGGAGCAGCCCAGAGACGGAGGGGATGGCCGCTGCTGGGAACCTCCCGAGATCACCCCCTCCCCAAGCTGGACACAGCAGCCAGTGCAGGGTACACTGATAGGGATACATCTGTGTTACCGAGGAGATGTGCTGCCGTAACTCTAAAGTGTCATTGGCCTGTACAGTGACAGCAGTGGCGGCTTTGCTGGGGGGTTGTCACAGGGAGCAGCAACCCTGATGCAATTTATCATCGCTGCTGCTGTGTAGCCGGGGACGGAGCTGTATCGCGCTGCTGCAGATCAGTTGGTCGAAAGTGAGTAGCTGAGCGGAGGGAGGATGTTAAATGTGGAGAGCGTGAACCAGGTGGATCTGTGTGAGAGTCTGTTGACGTGGGAAAGTGTGGAAGCAGCAGGGCTGCCCCGTCTCCCAGGCCCTGCACACACTGCTGACTGCTGTCATTGTTTCATCACCCGAGCCTGGTGTAGTCTATGCGGGAGCTGTTCCCAAGAGGTCACTATGGGTGGTAATTCAGAGTTGATTGCAGCAGCAAATTTGTTGGCAGTTGGGCAAAACCATGTGCACTGCAGGTGTGGCAGATATAACACTTGCAGAGAGTGTTAGATTTGGGTGGGTTATATTGTTTCTGTGCAGGGTAAATACTGGATGCTTTATTTTTACACTGCAATTCAGATTTCAGTTTAAACACACCCCACCCAAATCTAACTCTCTTTGCACGTTTTATATCTGCCCCCCCCCCCCCCGCAGTGCACATGGTTTTGTTTGCCCAACTGCTAACAAATTTGCTGCTGCGATCAACTCTGAATTAGGCCCTATGTAATGGTCCTCTGTGCTATACTTGTCAGTTTGATGCTTATAGTGCCAGCATCATTTGACCCTAATGTTGGTCATTTTGGATAATTTATTCTTCACCCCTTCTCACCCCCATGCTGATGGTGACTGAACTTGGACTTAAATGGCAATGGGAGTGCCACTATTTATCTCCACGACCCAATAAACTTTTACATGTCACCCCCTTCCGACCCCACCCCTAGGGGTGCTAGGGGTGTCTTACCCCCACAGTATTTTTTTCCAGATTGTAAGTCATATGTGTACCAAGTTTGGTATAAATTGCACTAGGCATTCCAGAGTTATGCTGGAACATACACACATACGTCTATTTTTAGTATAACTGTTACATAAATCTGTCATTTACTGGGTTGCTAGATACCAAGCCTAGCATTACGAGATGCTTTTTTTATCCTCCTTCCAATCTCTATGCCCTCTCAATGTCTGTCTTTCTGTATCATCTTTCTCCCCCATTTGTCTTTCTCTCTCTCTCTCATCTCTTCTCTCTGCCTCTCAACACTTTCTCTCTATCGCTCTCTTGCTCTCATATCTGCTCCCCTTGTCTGTCTCATCTTTCTGTCACCATCTGTTTCTCCTTCCTTTCTATCACAACTACCTGTCTGTTTCTCTCTCATCTGTCCCCCTCCCCTTCATTTATATCTCTTCTAGCTATATTTACGTTTGAAGGACTTCCTGATAAACTACATTTTTAGTTTTAGACTTTCCTTCAGGCTGGAGAATGGCCAGGCTGTCAGAGGAGCTGACTCTAGAACAAGCAACATACAACTGGCCATGGGAGAAGCAGTCACTCTTCAGATCCACACCAGCCACTTTCAAAACCTGCCCCTGAGCTTTGTTACTGGACATGGTATAGCAGACCTTTACCAAGAACTGCAGCTGTTTTAACTGGAAATGGTAGTTTGATGGGATCAGAGGATTCTCAGAATGAAGACAGTTTCGGGTGGATGCTAAAGAAGTCCCTAACAATCCTCCAATTTAAAATGAAACAATAAAAGACAGATTGATGGTAAAAGAATCATTAAAAAAATTATTGTTTTAAAACCTAGATTAACACGCTGCTAAAAATATATATACACCTTAGGCACTTACAGTAATTTGGTAACATTTGTATGCAAAACCCAAATCCAAATCTTATCTGGATTAAGAAATAATGAAAAATGTATTTAAAAAAAACATATTCACCCCTTTTCACCACTTTGGGGTTAGACTTTTGAAAAATCCCTTCTTAGTGGGTGCCATTGTCACAAAACAAAGCTACTGTTTAAATTGCAAAATCCTAGTCCTCATGGTTCCAGAGATTTCATGATGAGTCAGTGCGTCATACAGTAGTATTTGACATTTTTCACCCCTTAGGGAGTGGACTTTTGAAAAATTAATTGAGTCCCAAAACTGTGTTCCTGTGAAGAAATATCATCTCTAAATGTGATGAAACAGGTGTGGGGTGGCTAGGCTGCCAGCTCCGGCTTAAGTAGTCATGAGTGGTGGAAACCTGGGGAGAAATCTCATCTATATAAGAGGCATGCACCTTGGGTGTACCTTGCTGGAAGTAGTGTGTGAGCAGAGGTAGGCTGGAACAATTTGTTATGGGACTTTTCAGATGGAGGTAATGCTGTAGAAGTGAGGGTTGCAACAGATTCTTATGGAGGCAGATGGGGTGGGACCTACATCTCTAAAGAATAAATTAAAGCCAGAATTTACATTGTTGATATACTGTACATACTCTCCATTATTGGGCAAAATTGTATAATGCAAATTAAAGTCTAGATATTGTCCATTTTTGTGCTGCAGCTTCTCCTAAGATACCTCTTCCCAAAGGTCAGTATTTCTGTGCACAGTATTCACTATGGTGAAGTATGTTTCATTTCAATTCTTTACTGAAAACACATATGCAGTTGTGATATACAGTATAAAGGTATCACAAACAGTGCATAGAGAAATAGGACCTCCAGTCATAACATATAAGCTAGCACCTCTGACATCCTCTCAATTCCACCAGTGCTTCCTGTACCAATGATATCATAGTGTCTCTGTTACAATCCATCACCAAACATGTTTCATCCTGAAAGCCTTCCTTATCAAATCTGCAAATATATCAGATGAGGTTATGACTATGAGGAGATCTTCTGTTTTGGTTTAGTAATCCTAATTGGTGACACTAGTGCCCAACTCTTTTTAATTTTGACAGAGGGGGCATGATGTTTGAGGGGTTACATGTTAAAAGTTATTTGGCATACTGAAGTGCAATTTGGACTGTCCACATATAACCATTGCTTGGTGCTACATGATAAATTTCAGTAATTTAATTAAGTATTAAAAATTAGAAATTAAAAATGTCAATGTTTTTCCTCTACTTCCTGATTGATATATTGACAGTTTTTAGGTATTTTTTAGAAAGCATAACTCAAAGTAGAGGACAGTTAAGATTATACACATCTTGTTTCAGTTTAGGTCCTTTTAAGGTTAATTCTTTTTATAAAGTTCTACTTTTTTGCTTTGGTAAAATGTTCACCATGTTAAAGAAAGGGATTTTCATAAAATTGGAAATGTCAAGTAACTGCCTGAAGTGGGTGTACTCAGCATGGCTCCACATGAGTGTACAAATATGGCTTTCCATGATTGTACAAATATGGATAATGTCTCCACACTTAGAGGACTTTTCTGTCAGCAAGAGATGAATTAATGAATTTTGAGTCATACTGGAGAGCAAGGAATGTTTTGCGACTGCAAAGGGCAGTCTGTGACATTTTGTAATTGGGTCCATATTGTGCCATGGTCGACTCATAGGATATTGGCATAGCCACTCCCACTTCAGAAATGTCAGTAATTCATTCACCTGGAAGCAGGAAATTCAAAAGTAATTTTATGCAAATAAACTTACTGACTTTGCAGAACTTTTGTCTCTGATTACTCAGATCACCTATTAGTGACTCAGCCATGGGTACCTAAATGATGTACTCTGCTTTGAGGCCAGGAAGCGTTAGCTTCCATGTGGACTGTCACACTAAGGACCTTTGCTCCACTCTCAATGGCACCACTGCCTAGTCTGCTTTGATGCCTGTCAAGACTGCTAACTATGCCAACCCCTGTCACTTACCTTACATTATTATTTTGCAATCCTTCCTACATAACCAGATCCTAATTCCTATTGCTGGTCTATTTTAACTGATTTCTGACCTTCACCCTTGTCTGTTCACTCTGCTGCTGGTGCTACTCTTGGTCATAGTGTCGGGCCTGCATCTGTCAGCTGCAGTGTCAGACTGGTCCAGAGGGGAATCAGGTAGATCTCTGGTGGGCTCTGGTGGGCACCTTATAGCTTTGCCCACCACCCAAGGGGATGAACCCAAACTGTGAGCTGGCCAGCAACTCACACCATTAAAACTATATCTGTCTATCCATGATAGCATTGCAATGCTATTAGTTGAAGCCTGTGAAACTGCCAAAGTACCAGAGGAGAACATAATTGGTAGATGACCCATTCACCACTGACTGGTGAGAACAGAGAGGGGAGATCATGAAGCAGAATGAACTGTGGAGAAATGGGGCCACAGTTAGAAAGATCCTAAAAAAGGAGGGAACCATGCTGAGGAGCAAAGACACAAGAAGAGGAGGATTGTATAGAACCAGAGAGGAGGCAGTAGCAGGGCAGTGGTTGATTTCAAGTATCTTTATCTCCACTCAGAAGAAATTCAGCAGGTTCTCCAGGTAGACCTCTATGTACAGCAAGCAGGAGGATCTCTGCTTGCAGATCAGCTCCCAGGTTGTATTATCCCTAAAGTACAGCACCCTGTTTTTCATTTCCAGTTCCAGGTAAGCTCTCCTGAGCTCTCCACTGGCATGGTCTGGTGGAGGCCATGGGTATAACTTTGTGCAAGCACGAGCTCAATGATGGGCCTGAATCTGAAGAGATTCAAACCCTACTAATCACAATGGTTCATTTTGAAAAAGGCACCATGAGCAAGCCAATCATGGCAAGCCCCAGTACAAATCCAAATGGCCACTTTGAGCAAATTGTAGCATGCCATGTCATTGCAACACCGCCTAATGCTGGCTTATATCAGCAGGAGGCAGTTTGACTGCAGTTAGACAGTTTGTCGGTTGCTTAGGAGAGGAGCACCTAAAGATAAAAGAAGATAAGATACTGAAAAAGAGAGAAGACCTGGAGGGAGGAAAATAGAATACTCAAATGATGCCAGAAGCTCTAGGAAGTGGCAGTCATTGAAAAAGCTTATTGTGGTGGCTACTCACCAGTTAACGAGTGAGGAGACAAAAAATTATGGCAGAAGGGCGGGCAAAGACACGACTAGTCCCGGGGGTGCATTAACCTTTACAAAAGAGCTTAGACACTGCTCTCCAGGTGAAGTCCAGCACCACAGGTGTCAGAAGCCCAGAGGCAGGGATAACTGGAATGCCTCAGGTGAACATCACATGGAAGAACTTGTCTGTGCCAGGTTTGTATCAAATAAAGACTAATAAACAGGTAGTTGGATCTGGGCCAACTTTATATATATATATATATATATATATATAATCCCCCTATGGATTCTGACCACTAGATCAGTAAGCACTGCTTCACTAGACAACTAGGGTTCCAGGCCTGTAGGTCCAAAGGCACTTCCCCACTAGGCCACCAGGGATTCAGGTCAGTAGACACTGCCCCACTAGAACAACAGATATTCAGGCACATAGGTCCACAGGCCCTGTCCACTAGACCACCAGATATTCAGGCCTTTAAAGTCATAGACACTGCCACACTACTCCATCATGCATTTGGGCACACAGTTCTTCAGGCAACTAAAGCACCAGGGATTTAGGCCATTAGGTACACCAGCACTGCCCCCCTAGGCCACCAGGTATTCAAACCTGTAGGTCTGCAGGTACTGGCCCACTAGATACCAGGGATTTTGGCCCTTAGGTCCACAGGTATCATAGGCCAAACCCATGGGATCCGCCGTTGTAAAGTATTTGAAATGGTAAATATAGGAAACCAGCTCTGGCTGCTCACAGCAGGAATTGTTGCTTGCAGTCATCTTTTTTGCTTTTTCATTTTTTGTTTTGTTATTTTTTCGGGTCCCCTAGTGAAGCTGAAGAAGACCACTTCATGACAACAAGACCAGGTAAGTATAAAATAAAACATGGCTGAAATTAAAGTGTGTTGTGTTGATAGATTTTGCAGGTCTGACTCTCCTTGGAAAGCGGGTTCTAATGTCAATCAGGCTGGGGCTTTTTGGAATCATGCAACCCAGGCTTGCATGTCCCATGCTGTTTACCCCAAAAGCAAGGGTATGCCACACATCCCTCTGATTTTTTGTTAACCAATACTGGTCATTAAGACAATAAAAACCAGTGCTGGTTTCAAAAGTGGGAGGAGTATTAGAGGACACTAGGCCCTGTAGATACATATTTGTCCTCCTAATAGGCAGGCACTAGGACCAAGGCATGAGAGGGCATTAGACCCTATAGATTTCATAAGAGCCAGCTGTGCCATTATATTAAGGTTGAATTGAAGAAACATCATTCTTCCACATCAATATAGTCTTTCTGCAGCACCAAGGTTTGACCCAACTGAACTGTACTCAATTGCTCCTCTATATCTCAGCTGCCCAATGCACCATTCACATGTAGGAACATAAAAATATAGGCTTCCATAGTATAGTATTTTAATTTTTTTATGTTTGCACACCACATGAAATCAAATAAAACTAACACCTGTAAAATAGTGATAGCAGCTTATCTGAAAACCATAGAATCACCTGACTATTCACAGGATCTGGAATACAGTTCAGGTCAATACAATCTCTCATTGCATTTCGTCACTGATGCTATACAGTGATAAAACACATTATCATTTTCTTTTTAAGATAGATAGATAGATAGATAGATAGATAGATAGATAGATAGATAGATAGATGATAGATAGATAGATAGATAGATAGATAGATAGATAGATAGATAGATAGATAGATAGATAGGTAGATAGATAGCAGATGGTATTTTCTTTCTTTAATTGTGTTCATTATATATAATTTGATTATGAGATTTTTTTTTAAATTTATAAAACATGTATTTAATTCATATGCTTTTAATATTCATAACTATATGAAAAAATAGAAAACATTAAGTAACCATAAAATTATATCAGCTTAATGCTTCCCCATGAAAATTGCTTCTTTAACTTGTTTGCATAGCAAATACAACCATGATTGGGAACATGTCCTTACACAGTCTGATGCAAAGTACTGTAATGTGATTTAAGGTTATATGGGTGATGTGGGGGTAGCCTGCTCACCTTCTTCCTTCCAACAATAAAAGCTTTTCCTGTGAGTGGCGAGTCTCCTTTATGCTATGTTTTGTTGAAGGCAGGGCTTCACCTCTCTGTGCCCCAGTGTTAGTGTTGATCTCCACCTTCTGCTGGTATATTGTGGACCAACGATATGCATCTCGGTAAGCAGAACCACCAAATTTAACAAATTAGTTCTTGTGTCTC
Source organism: Pseudophryne corroboree (assembly GCF_028390025.1). Lineage (NCBI taxonomy): Eukaryota > Metazoa > Chordata > Amphibia > Anura > Myobatrachidae > Pseudophryne > Pseudophryne corroboree. The sequence goes on along the minus strand of NC_086450.1, from coordinate 297,037,094 downwards.
TTGTATATGTATTATTAATTACATTTTAATAGCTTGTATGTCTTTTGTGTCATGTATAGGTAATTAAAAAAAATGGAAAAAAAATAAAAACATTTATCTTGTACCATCCATCCCTCACATCCACATCATTCTGGACATCCACTAAAACCTACTGTAGTGATTCTACCCATGGCTCCTGATCAATGAATGGTTAAGTTATTTATCTCCCCATAAAAGATGTCAGCATTTCTGCATTACTAAGAGTTACTGAAATCTTCTACCCTATTGAGACATGGACAACCCTCCCCAGAGAGAATTGTGAAGTTACATTATCATTCATCAAAATTATGTGGATCATTCAGCTAATATAGTACTCCAGTACAAGTATTTTGACAGGTAATCTTCTAGTTTGTACACACAGGATAAAAAAGTAAATAATTATAAATATAAAGCATTTCTCTATACTATGTTTTTGGATTACTAAAATATTCAGCACATATTACTAATAAAGAGGTTGGCATAGGCTTTATTGAACTTGCCGGCGGTTTTTGCTAATGTAGCACAAAAGCCTCTTCAAACGGAGACAAAATAAGTATTGTGTTTATTTAGTGTTCTATTGAAAACAATATTGATTAATGGATTGCTGAATGTGTTCTTTCACCTAGGAACAACAAACAGGGTACTTCACAATATATGGCAAGTATTTAATATCTATAAAATACATCTTGTGTGGTTTTCAAGCAATCTTTAATCATTTTAGCATAAAACTTTTATGCTTTAATGCTAGTAAATGTATGCTGCCATAACAATTCAGAACATTTTCCATTTCTTTGTTAAAAAATATGCTAGATCTGACTCTTTAGTTTTAACTCATTTTAAAAATGTTTCTTCTAAAAGGCCTCAGCAACTGCAAGCACTTAGCAGAAGGTATAAATTATGCATGTGGTATATGTAAACTTACAGATAAACCATATAAGTCAGAAGCCATAACATATTTAATTTATATCTTAAAAGCCACAGAAACATATTACATTTACTCTATATTCTCCAATTTTTCTAAACATACATTTATTTTAATACTCTATTAAACATTTTTATTTGGATTGTAGAATAAAATATACATTTTTAAACTTAATTTTATACATTTTTGCACTTATTTTTATATGCATTGATCATCTGAAAACAAAAATTTACAATCAAGCAAACCATATTGAATCAGTATTGTAAATTTACACAATATCAAAAATATAAAGTTTAAAAAACACTACTGTAATTATTGAAATATATAATGTAATGCTTCTAAAATTATAAACACTATACTTTGAAATGTCTACTCATGCATTTTTTTTAGTTTTTTTTATAATCCACCGCATGCACCACATTCTCACTTTCAGAAAAAAACAATCAGCTGCTCCTCTTCCTTTCATTTCATATTTTATGTCTTCACTAACTGTATCCCTTCACTAACTTTTAGCTGCTCTGAAAGTTGCCTCCTCTCTACAACATTCTGGCACTGTTCACACCATGAAAAACAGTTTCCATTTTGGCTCCTACTAAACTCCATCAACAAACATCTACATCAAAATTTGACCATATAAACCTTTAAATCTACATTGAAATAATTTCTCAGAAGGTAGAAATGACGCTGCCTTTTGCCTATGGGTGCGTAACAGCCATAACAGATGTTTCATTAACTATTGGGGAGTATGTGGTATGGGCCACTTGATAAATATACTGTATATATAGTAAACACTGCCAGTATATTCCTGAAAATGTACCAGATTAATAACAGCAATGCACTTTAGAAAATACTCAATAGTCCTGTGCAGTATAATATATTGCTGGCACTTTTCGTGTTTTGGTTTTGGTTCTAATTCCACTTTCGTGTTTTGGTTTTGGCTTGGTTTTGCCAAAACCAACCTTTCGTGTTTTGGTTTTGGTTTTGGATCTGGATGATTTTTGCAAAAAACATAACAGCTAAAATCACATAATTTGGGGATCATTTTGATCCTACACTATTATTAACCTCAATAACATTCATTTCCACTCATTTCCAGTCTATTCTGAACACCTCACAATATTGTTTTTAGACCTAAAAGTTCCATCAAGGTCACTGTATGACTAAGCTAAGCGACACAAGTGTGCGGCACAAACACCTGGCCCATCTAGGAGTGGCACTGCAGTGTCAGACAGGAGGGCACATATAAAAAAGGCCCCAAACAGCACATGATGCAAAGAAGAAAAAGAGGTGTACTGAGGTCGCTGTATGACTAAGCCAAGCGACACAAGTGTGTGGCACATACACCTGGACCATATAGGAGTGGCACTGCAGTGTCAGACAGGATGGCACTTTTCAAAAACTAGGCCCCAAATAGCACCTCATGCACAGATGTAGAAGAGGTGCAAAGAGGTAGCTGTTTGACTAAGCCAAGCGACACAAACAATTCCCACTGAAATTATACAGCAAAATCACTGGAATTATACAGCAATATCACTGGAATTATATGGTAGTACCACTGGACATATACGACAGTATCACTGGAATTATATGGCAGTACCACTGGACATATATGGAAGTGTCAGACAGTATGGCAAGATGGAATTGTCCTTAGGCCCTCCCACCCACCCTTATGTTGTATAAACAGGACATGCACACTTTAACAAACCAATCATTTCAGCGACAGGGTCTGCCACACGACAGTGGCTGAAATTACTGGTTTGTTTGGGCCCCCACCAAAAAAGAAGCAATCAATCTCTCCTTGCACAAACTGGATCTACAGAGGCAAGATGTCGACCTCATCCTCTGATTCCTCACCCCTTTCACTGTGTACATCCCCCTCCTCACAGAGTATAAATTCGTCCCCACTGGAATCCACCATCCACCATCACAGGTCCCTGTGAACTTTCTGGAGACAATTGCTGGTCAAGGTTTTCCCGGAGGAATTTATAATTCATTTTGATGAACATCATCTTCTCCACATTTTGTGGAAGTAACCTCCTTTGCCGATCGCTGACAAGGTTACCAGCTGCACTAAACACTCATTCAGAGTACACACTGTAGGGGGAGCAACTTAGGTAAAATAAAGCCATTTTGTGCAAGGGCATCCAAATTGTCATTTTTTCCTGCCAGTATACAAACAGACTGTCTGACATGAATACTTGGATGCTGTCACTCATATAATGCTCCACCATTCTTTCAATGGTGACAGAAACATATGCAGTGACAGTAGACATGTCAGTAATCATTGGCAGGTCCTTCAGTCCGGACCAGATGTCAGCTTTTGATCCTGACTGCCCTGCATCATCACCAGCGGGTGGGCTAGGAAATCTTATCCTTTTCCTTGCAGCCCCAGTGGTGGGAGAAATTGAAGGAAAAGCTGTTGATGGGTCACATTCCGCTTAAGTTGACAATTTGCTCACCAGCAGGTCTGCACACTTGTGTCTGCAGGAAAGAGAGATACAACATAGGCTTTAAACCTGGGATCGAGCATGGTGGCTAAAATGTAGTGCTCTGATTTCAACAGATTGACCACCCTTGAATCCTGGCAAAGTGAATGAAGAGCTCCATCCACAAGTCCCACATACTTAGCGGAATTGCTCCATCTTAGCTCATCCTTTAATTTCTCCAGCTGCTTCTGCAAAAGCCTGATGGGGGGAATGACCTGACTCAAGCTGGCAGTGTCTGAACTGACTTCACGTTTGGTAAGTTCAAAAGGTTGGAGAACCTTGCACAAGATGGAAATCATTCTCCACTGCGCTTGAGTCAGGTGCATTCCGCCTCCTTTGCCTATATTGCAGGTGGTTTTATAGGCTTTAATGGCCTTTTGCTGCTACTCCATCCTCTGAAGCATATAGAGTGTTGAACTCCACCTTGTTTCCACCTCTTGCTTCAGTTGATGGCAGAGCAGGTCCAAGAGTGTTTGCTGGTGCTCCAGTTCTCGGCACGCAGTGGCAGAATGCTGAAAGTGGCCCACAAATTTTTCAAGCCACAGATAGCATGTCCTGTACACCCCTGTCATTTTATAAAAAATTCTGCACCCCCCAAATTAATTGTACAGTATGTGCAAAACATGGGATGTGATGGAATTTGCCCAGTTGTAATGCATGCACAATATTGGTGGCATTGTCCGATATCACAAATCCCCAGTGGAGTCTAAGTGGGGTAATCCATTGAGCGATGATGTCCCTCAGTTTCCATAAGAGGTTGTCAGTGGTGTGCCTCTTACGGAAAGCGGTGATACACTGCATAGCTTGCCTAGAAACGAGTTTGGATTTGCGAGATGCTGTTACTGGTGCCGCTGCTGCTGTTGTTGCCGCGGGAGGCAATACATCTACCCAGTGGGCTGTCACAGTCATATAGTCATTAGTCTGCCTTGTTCAACTTGTCCACATATCCGTGGTTAAGTGGACACTGGATACAACCGCATTTTTTAGGACACTGGCAACATTTTTTCTGTTGTCTCTGTACATTCTCGGTATCGCCTGCCTAGTGAAGTGGAATCTAGAAGGGATTTGGTACCGGGGACACAATTCCTCCATCAATTGTCTGAATCCCACTGCACTAATGGTGGATACCAGATGCACATCTAACACCAACATAAGTGTCAAGGCCTCAGTTATCTGCTTTGCAACAGGATGACTGCTGTCAAATTTCATCTTCCTCTTAAAGGACTGTAGGACAGTCAATTGCTTACTGGTAGTATTATTTGTGTTCTTCCGACTTCCCCTCTAGGATGATGATTGACTCCCAGCAGCAATAACTGTGGTGGCAGCAACAGCAGGCATACCACTCAAGGATCCTCCGGAGGAATCCCGGTTAGGAGAGGACTCCTCAGTCTTGCCAGTGGCATGGCCTGCAGGACTACTGACATTCCTGACTGGGGAGGAAGTTGACATTGAGGGAGTTAGTGGTGTGGCTTGCAGGAACTTGGGTACAAGAGGAAGAAGGTATTTAGGTGTCAGTGGACTGCTTACGCTCCTATCCAAAGTTTCACAACTTGACACTGACTTCTGATGAATGCACTGCAGGTGATGTATAAGGGAGGATGTTCCTAGGTGGTTAACATCCTTACCCCTACAACCTACAGATTCACAGAGGCAACACACGGCTTGACACCTGTTGTCCGGATTTGTAGAGAAATAATTCCACACCGAAGAGGTGGCTTTTTTGGTATTTTGCCCAGGCATCACATTGGGCTTCTTCATCCCATGGACAACAGGTGTCTCCCCCAGTGCCTGATTTAAACAAACCACATCACCATCAGAATCCTCATCGTCAACTTCCTCCTCAGCGCCAGCAACACCCATATCCTCATCCTGGTGTACTTCAACAGTGACATCCTCAATTTGAATTTTAGAAACTGTACTGTGTGTGCTCCTTCCAGAACTTGCAGGGGGCATGCAAATGGTGGAAGGAGCATCCTCTTCCCATCTAGTGTTGGGAAGGTCAGGCATTGCAACCACCGACACACTTGGACTTTCCTTGGGGATATAATCTTTAGAATGCACAGTTCTTTGCTGTGCTTTTTCAATCTTAACTCTTATCATTTTTCTAGCAGGAGGATGAGGGCTTCCATCGTCATGTGAAGCTGAACCAAGAGTCATGAACATAGGCCAGGGCCTTAGCCGTTCCTTGCAAGCAACTCCGTGTGGTAAATTGCATATTGGCAAGTTTATGTTTCTCCTCAGACCATTTCAATGTATTTTTTGGGGTCTTTTTACTGAACTTTGGCTGCTTGGATTTTACATGAACCCTACCATCACATTGGGCATCGGCCTTGGCAGACAACATTGATGGCATTTCATCGTCTATGTCATGACTAGTGGCAGAAGCTTCAGCACTAGGAGGAAGTGGTTCTTGATCTTTCCCTATTTTATCCTCCAAATGTTTGTTCTTCATTATTTTTATGGAGTTTATATAACTCCATAAAAATAATAACACAACTGTGCGGTAAATAATATACAGCACAGGACAGCACCACTGAATTTATATGGCAGCACCACTGGACTGGATTTATGTGGAATTATATGGATTTACATGGAATTATATGGCAGAATCACTGGAATTATACAGCAGGATTACTGGAATTATATGGGAGGATTACTGGAATTATATGCTAGTACCACTGGAATTATATGGCAGGATTACTGGAATTATACGCCAGTACCACTGGAATTATATGGCAGGATTACTGGCAATATACGGCAGGATTATTGGAATTATACGCCAGTACCACTGGAATTATACGGCAGGATTGCTGTAATTATTCGGCAGGATTACTGGAATTATACGGCAAGATCACTGGAATTATATGGCAGGATTACTGGAATTATACGCCAGTATCACTGGGATTATTCGGCAGGATTACTGGAATTATACGGCAGGATTACTGGAATTATACATCAGTACCACTGTAATTATACGCCAAGATTACTGGAATTAAACGGCAGGATTACTGGAATTACACACCAGTACCACTGTAATTATACGGCAGGATTACTGGAATTATACGGCAGGATTACTGGAATTATACAGCAGGATCACTGGACATATACAGCAGTACCACTGGACATATACGGCAGCACAGGCACATCACCAATGGACTGATGCAGGACAATACACCACCACTGAACTGATGCAGCACAACTCAGCACCCTATACAGCAGCACTGGACATATGGCAGCAGAGGACACCACTGTGACTGGTCATTGGACTGATTGGTGCAAAGGACACTACCACTGGTCTGATGCAGGACAACACAGCAACATTGAAATTGACTTATTATACAGCAGCACTGGACATATGGCAGCAGAGAACACCACCACTGTGACTGGACTGATGCAGCACAACACACCACCACTGAACTGATGCAACACAACACAGCACCACTGGACAGCACTGGACATATGGCAGCAGAGGACACAACACTGTAACTGGACAGATGCAGCACAATACACGGACACTGAGGACACTAAGAGAATGGAGACACGTCTGCTCTCTACACTCTCCAATGCCTCCTTATATGGAATCCAAACCCTGTGAGAATCCAACAGCGGGATGATGACGTTTTGCCTCGTTCTGGATTCCGAGTCAGGTGGGAAAACCCGAGCCTGACTCTGATCCGTAGATCTCTGAGAACCGAACCCGCTCATCTCTAACTAGAATAGAGTGTGGAACCTGATCCCTAGAGGAGGATGTGGGTCCACAGGCATTGGGGCCCACCAGGGTTTGAGTTTCTTCCCTTGTGGCCCAGTATGACCTTGGATGCAAAGTGCACACCCTGTACCCAGGGCAGTCGAGAGTTTTGCTGGGCCCATGTACTATCCAGGGGATGTGGCCTAATCAAAGTTGGCATGGCTCTGCTACCTTTGAAAAAAACACAGAAAAAGTAGTACTTTAAGCACCTCCATAGCCACACTGCAGACCAGCATACAGCAGTGTGTGCTGGACTGAGGAAAGGAGCTGCTACTGCCAGGTAAGTATGTAAGAACCTGGGCCTCCACTTGACCCGGGTAATTAGTACCCCACTCCCACCTTTTGGCAACCCTGCCTGTACCCATATATTTTACTTACCTTCCCGGAGCACCGCGGTGGCAGCCATGCAGTGCAGACACAAATCATTTGGAAAATGTCCACCGTGGCCATTTATGATTGATTTGAATATGCAATCTGGATATGTCTATGGTAACAAGGCATGGGCGCCATATTCCCAGAGACCTGCGCATGCACTGTAGACTCTGACACAATGCCAGAGTCTACTCGCTGCCTGAGAAGAGGGGACCTAAAATCGAGACTGCATGCAGGCCCTTTCTGCTCTTAAATCTCCCCTGGTACAATCAGAGGAGGATTTACACCTCATAGGGATCTAAACTCAACACCAATTTGGGCCCTCCCTTCTTCAAGCAATCCATAACACATTCCCCCATTATCAGAAGTTGCGATGAATGACCCGCGAACCATGCAATAGTCCATTCACACTAGATGATGTGCACAATATGCCAGTACGATTCATGGAATTGGACTACGTATTGACTACTGTGTACTCAGATTTAGAGAAGTCAATGGCCCATAGGCTTTAATGTTAGCAAATAAAACTCTGTATTGGATAATCCAATTAGCCCCAATGTCACCACTTATCGAATCCATGATACAGTAAGTAGCTTTTTTTCAGCGATTGTGGACACAAAATTACATATGTCCATGGCTTTTCTTGCATCTTATATATTTTTGTGGGAAAACTGTACATTTATCAGGCTCAAAAAATGACGGCCTAATTTGATTGTCCAGAAACACCCCCCCCACAAAACTCCCTCCACTACAACACAGACATTTGACTAATTTTCCCGACCAGCAAAATATATCATAAATAAGTTTCCCCCTTTACATGACAACCATAATAATTGGGCTCTGGTCAGACATCAATGAGGCTCAGACAGACACTAATTAGTGAGGCATGGCTGTTATGTGTATGCTCTGTGAAGCAATGTGATTTCTGCTTTTTGTTATAGTCCATTTTTTGGGTATAGCCCCCAGTGGTACATTTACCCCTTGGCCAGGATGGCACTTGCCAGGGACACTGGCCAAGGAGGGGGCACTGCCCAGCAGTGCCACCTGCAGCCAAAGGGTAGAATCACCTGGTGCGTTTGATATGTCCTAGTGTCCCGGTTTCAGAGAGGCATCGTGGCAGGTCTGGATTCTGAAGGATCCAGTCCCTGTCAACCATCAATGCTTTACACAGTAGCAGCACATGTTGCCCATTTAAAAAATGGCACTGTCAGCCATGACTGGGTCAATCATGGTGGTGCCATCTTTGAAAAGCTATCACTAAACGCCGCCCCTGCTCCAGTACAGCACTATTCTTTCTCCGGTCACTGGTCCCTCTTCATAACATCATCATCCTTCCTGCAACTGGAAGTGGGAACATCACAATGTGGCATGTGCGGCTGTACAGCTGCTGTTACCCTGAGCACAGTGCCCATTATTACTGATGTCTCCTGATGCCAGACATGAGCAGCATCTGCAGCTTGGACAATGAAACAGAGAGCTAACAGTAGCCTCAGGGGGAGAGAGTGACGCTGCAGAGTGAAATGTCTGCACTGCTGTTACAGGTGAATGTGAACTGCTGTGACAGTGCCAGGTATGGGCTGGGGGCCAAGAGGGAGTGCTGCTGTAGGCACACAGTGGAGTGTCACTGTGGCAGTGTTACTCTTAGTGCACTGTTAGCATGTGGTACTGACATATGCTGCAACACTTTTGCCCCGGGGTGAGTAGTGTGCCATAGACATTCAACTGACAATCCATTCTAGCTAGTAAGTTGAAGGGCAAAGCCGGCATTGGCCTTCAGTCATTCATGTCAGTAGTATAGACATTTTCAAAGTTCTCTGGGAAATTATTCCGGGTACAGCTGCCCTGCTTGTGGGAGTCTTTCTGATTGTCTTCATATAAACCTCTTTATATAGGATGTTCTGGCATCATACTACACACTATACATTCATAAGGTGTAATGAATATTTACTTGGGTAAAACACTTTCACATAGGCCCATATGTGGCAGCTCCATGCAGCATACTGACTAGGTGACCAGACATCTTGTAATTTGGGATACACTTCGCATATTTGCAGTAGGAAACAGGATTACTAAAGATGTGCTGATCAATCACTTTCTATTTACATTGTCAAGCAAATATTTTAAGACTTCTACTGTGTAAGCATAATATGTAAAAGTTAGGAAAGGGTGTGTTCAAACAAAGTGCTGACCGCTGCTTAAAGATTTAGTGAAAATAAGTGTCGCCCACACTTAACAACACAAACAAATATGAAAGATCGCCAATTCCTTTAGCGCAGTTTTCTTAGACATATGTGGTTTCAGCCTTCATTAGGTGACAGTACCTCAAAATATATATATATATATATATATATATATATATGGTGAACAAATGCTCCGGCACTCCACTTAGTCCAATGCTGGACTGATGCTGCTCTGGTGCCCTCCCCAACCGAGAACCGGTGGTGTATAATGGAAAGACGAGGCGGCACTCAGAGGCTTGTAACTACAATCATATATTGGTGCAGATGGTGCACCATCTGCACCAATATATGATTGTAGTTACAAGCCTCTGAGTGCCGCCTTGTCTTTCCATTATATATATATATATATATCTCTTTTATAATATGTAAAATGCACTGCTACAGTGTAAGCATATTGTTACAGGAGTACGACTACTACGTGTAGAAAAATGTAAGGGGCACTACTACTGTGGGAATAATGTGTAAGGAGCACTACTAGTGTGGGTATAATGTGTAAGGAGCACTACTAGTGTTGGTATAATGTGTAAGCGGCTCTACTACTATGTGCATAATGTGTAATGGGAACTTCTACTTGTGGGCATAATGTATATAAGTAGCATGGTAAGACTGGCCCACAGGGGTACAGGGGAAATCCCAAGTGAGCCCCACTGATTGAAGGCTCACCCCCTCCTCTAGAGATTACATTTCAGAGAGTGCACTTGTATTATATTTTTGGCTACACCCTTAAGCATGATCCCCTACCACTGCATTCTCCCTAGTGGGCCCCTCATGCCCCAGTCCAATAATGATAAGGGGTACTACTGTTAATAATGGGCAACACTGTGTGGCATCATTTGAATTGGTACTATTGTGTGGTCATGTCCCTTCCAAAGAAGACCACAAGCATTTTTTGGGAACACGCAATTTAACTATTTCAGATATGGGGGGCGCCAGTCCCTTACTTTGCCAGGGGCACTTGAACCCCTAGATACACCCATGATAGCACCCCAACTGTATTTTTAGTCACAGTATCCCCCTGCCTGTTTTATTTTGCACTATTGCCCACCCCACGTGTCTAAGGGGGGTTGTTACATTGCCTCCCCTTGTTTGTTAGTATTTGTTAATTTCTTTTTACAGTTCCATTGCCCCCTGGCCTGTTTTCTTTGGTTGCTGTGCTCCCCCACCGCAATCTGTATTTTAGACTGACCCACATTGTGCCTCCCTGCCAATGCAGGGTTGATCTCACCCAGTGCAGTAATGTACTTACCAAGCTGTTTTCTTTCTTCTGTCTACTCTCAGTCACCGATGCTCCTCTGACAGGCAATTACATCATTAGCGTGATCCTGCTGGCAGCTGAGAATAGCTGCTGTGCTCATGCAGAGAGGAAAGTACTGCTATACAGTGATTGGCGCCATTATTTGGCCGCATAGCGATAAATCTGCTACTGTGTACAGTTCCCTTCACTTTATGTGCATAAGGTGTGTATAAAATGTAAATAAATTATGTATGTACTGTATGCACATACTTGTTAAAAGCACAATTTATTTTGTTAAAAGCACAATTTATTTTCAAATATTGTTTGACAATCAGGTTATGTGTATAAGGTGTATATGAAACATAAATTCATTTCATGTTTAAACTTGGGCTCCATCTCGAAGCTATCTCATTATGGCATGTAAATATTCCAAATAGGGAAAATTCCCAAATACTACTGGTCCCAAACATTTCTGATATGGGACACTCAACCAGTATCGCTTTATTAATATGTGTTAAGGTGTTTCAAACATTTTCAGTTCATGAGTTCAACATTAAAATTAGCATAATAAATAGTAATTAGAGAAGTCAATGTACAAAATATTGAAAACCAAAATTTACAAATGTTAATTGCAACACTTTATTGCCTCTTTATTTGTCTATTTTGTTTTAAATCACTAATCATTAGTATTTTCAATTTACACAATCCCAAATGCAGTAGGTACAGTATATGTGGTTTTATTCAGTTATGCCATTACATACAGTTAGGTCCATAAAAATTCTACACTGACACCATCTTTGTTATTTTAGCTGTTTACCGAAACATATCCTAGTTACATTTATGTAATGAATACTGTTTTAAAGTGCAGATGATCAGCTTTAGATTGGTGTATTCACTTCCAAATTGGAGGAATGGTTTAAGAGTTATGGCTGTTTAATATGTACCCCCTCTTTTTCAAGGGACCAAACGTTATATGACACTTGGCTCAAAGGCTGCATCATGGATATAGCTGGCTATTTCTGTGTTTTTTGTTTTTAGCAATATAGAAGGTTTATACAGTAGCAACCAATTAGATGTGGTTTATCTTTTTCTAAAATTCAATAGAGAAATAATAGACAGCATCTGATTGGCTGCTATGGGCAACATCACCAATTCTCTGTCTTAGAAGCTTTAGTCAATTTACCTCCTGCAGTACATTCCAAGTGTGGCATTTGCATTTGGAAGCTGTTACTGTGAATCCACAACATGCAGTCAAATTAGCTCTCAATGCAAATGCTGCAAAAGCTGCAAAAACAAAAACAATCAGAAGGAAAGCAGGAGCCTTAGGAGTGGCCAAGTCAACATTTTGGTACATTTGAGAAAACAAATTATGCACTGGTCAGCTCTAAACATAAAAAGGCCAGGACATTCAAGGATAGATGATTGCTGAATCCTTACCATGGTAGAGAAAAAAACTTTCACAACATTCAGACAAGTGAAGAATACTCTCCAGGAGGTAGGCATGTCATTATCCAGGTCTACAGTAAAGAGATGACTCACAAGAGCAAATACAAAGGGTTCATCACAAGGTGCGACCCATTTATAGGACTTAAGAATAGAAAGCCCAGATTAGTCTATACCTAAAACATCTAAAAAAGCCAACCCAGATTTGAAATAGCTTTCTTTGGACAGATGAAACTAAGATCAACCTGTGCCCGATTGATGGGAAGAGAAGATATAGAAAAAGCATGGGTAGTCTCATTATCCAAAGCATACCACACTATCTGTAAAATACTGAGGAGGCAGTGCTATGGCATCCACATTCATGGCTTCCAATGACACTAGTTCAATAGTGTTTATTGATGATGTGAAAGAAGATAAATGCAGCTGGATGAATTCTTAAGTGTACAGGGATATACTGTCTTCTCAGATTCAACCAAATTCACACAATTTTATTGGATGACAGGGATATACTGTCTTCTCAGATTCAACCAAATTCAGAAAATTTTATTGGATGGTGCTTCACAGTAGAGATGGGCAATGACCCAAAACATACTGTGAAAGTAACCAAGGAGTTTTTTATGGCATCAAAGTGGACTTTTCTGCAATGGCCAAGTCAATCTTCTGATCTTATCCCATCAATTTCACTAGCTGAAGACAAAACTAAAAGCAAAAAGTCCCACAAATAAACAACAATTTAAGACATCTGCAGGAAATTTTTAACAGTAATTATTATTATTATTATCAGTTATTTTATATAGCGCACACATATTCTGTAGTGCCTTACAGAGAATATTTGGCCCTTCAGATCAGTCTCTGCCCCAGTGGAGCTTACAGTCTATATTCCCTATCACATGTCAGCCACATTTCCCCAACAGATAACACCAGATGACATCTAAAATAATGACACAGACCAGTAGCAGTGAAAAAGGGTTAACTTTATTTATTTAAAAATAATTAATGTCTTAAATCGTTGGCAATAAACCAAACCTATCAATCAGTACTGTAAATGCCCTGTAAATAAAAGAATGTCCAACAAACCACACAAACATGTCATTCAATTGTGTGCATGCCACATAGCATTTTGTGTGTTTTACTGGACCTAAAGGAACTAAGAGGCTGGATGGGAGGGGCCCATAGGGGGAAGAGGAGGGAGTTATAGGCAAATGTGGGGGGTTCAGTCACCCAGAAATCGTTGCAGCCAATGTCTCAAATACAGACTAAAAGAGCAGCACAGGCAATTTAATTATTACATCAGTTGTTTTGATGTAGCTATCTGTGCCCATGGATAAATATCCCTAAAACATGGACTATTAGTGTGCCTTGTGGATTGAGATTGGAAACACGGATATAAAACAATGTACCAGTGCCACCACAACATGCACTATAAGGTGAGGGAACTGAGCTCTTGTACATACCTAATAGCAGCAGTTTTTCCTATCAAATCTGTCATATGTGGATCTTAATACTCAGTCAGCAAACTGGAACAAAGAGAAGCTGACAGCAAGAAGAGGCAGACATCTGACCATGAGGTGGGAGAAGGCATGCTTAGAAAAAACACAGTTTTGTCTCCTAATTGTTATACTATGTATATTTATCATGGGATAACCAACCTGTTCTTGACAGATGCCGTTTATATACTGTAAAATGTATAGGTTTAATACTAAAAGTTTGTTTTATAGACTCAGACCCCTAACAGACTTTACTATGTCATTTGGCACTGTATACTGTATGTCTGAAGTAGCACATACTGTACAATACCTCAGGCAGACTATAGCTTGATAAATGCGAATTATGCCTAATTATCATTCAATTTTGCATAATTATGCAAATTATAATTATGAGATAATTATAAAACTTACATGGTAATTATCTTGCGGTTAAATGAAGCACTGCCGTGCTATGTGTGTATATATAAACTGCTCAGTTAAGGAAGTACACAGAAATTGTGTAAGTAATAAGTGCTAGTGTGTATAAGTTATGAAATACAGTGCATCTGGAAAATATTCACAGCGCTACACTTTTTCCATATTTTGCTATGTTACAGCCTTATTCCACAATGGAATAAATTTATTTTTTCCTTCAAACTTCTACACACAATGGGGGTCTTTCTGAGATGATCGTAGCTGTGTTAATTTAGCACAGCTATGATCATTCACACTGACATGCGGGAGGATGCCCAGCACAGGGCTATCCCACCCCACATGTCAGTGTGGCCTCCCTCCCCCACAGAAGAGCAAAGGCATCACACAGCGGCGATGCCTCTGCACTTCAAGAGTAGCTACCGACCAGTGCAGCTTTAGCATGCTGGCCGGTAGCTACTCATAGCTTCCCGGCCTGCAGTGGCTGCGTGTGACGTCACGCAGCTGCTGCACCCCGCTCCCCATTTGGTCCAGTCACGCCTGCGTTGGCTGGAACGTGCCCACAAAACGGCGGCCGAACGCCGCCATTCTGCTTCCCCTGCCCAGTGACCACCTCTGCCTGTCAATCAGGCAGAGGCGATCATAGCGGCCCGATGGCCTTCGGTCGTCTGGCATGCGCCGGCGCACTGTGGCGCTCACGTATGTGCAGTTATGACCCGATCACACTGCTGAGATAAACTGCAGCGTGCGATCGGGTCAGAATGACCCCCAATACCCGATAATGACAATGTGAAAAAAGTTTTTTTGAGATTTTGCTAATTTACTAAAAATAAAAAACTAAGAAATCACATGTACATAAGGATTCACAGCCTTTGCTCAAGTCTTTGTTGATGCACCTTTGGCAGCAATTACAGCCTCAGATTTTTTTGAATATGATGTCACAAGCTTGGCACACCTATCTTTGGGCAGTTTTTCCCATTCCTCTTTGAAACACCTCTCAAGGTCCATCAGGTTGGATGGGAAGCATCGGTGCACAGCCATTTTCAGATCTCTCCAGAGATGTTCAATCGGATTCAAGTCTGAGCTCTGGCTGGGCCAATCAAGGACATTCAAGAGTTGTCCTGAAGCCACTCCTTTGATATCTTGGCTGTGTGCTTAAGGTCGTTGTCCTGCTGAAAGATGAACCGTCACCACAGTCTGAGGTCAATTGCGCTCTGGAGCAGGTTTTCATCCAGGATGTCTTTGTACATTGCTGCATTCATCTTTCCCTCTATTTTGACTAGTCACTCAGTTCCTGCCACTGAAAAACATCCCCACAGCATGATGCTGCCACCACCATGCTTCACTGTAAGGATGGTACTGGCCTGGTGATGAGCTGTGCCTGGTTAACTCTAAACATGACACCTGGCATTCAAGCCAAAGTGTTTAATCTTTGTCTCATCAGACCAAAGAATTTTGTTTCTCATGGTCTGAGAGTCCTTCAGGTGCATTTTGGCAAACTCCAGCCAGGCTGCCATGTGCTTTTTACTAAGGAGTGGCTTCTGTCTGGCCACTCTACCACACATGCCTGATTGGTGGATTGCTGCAGAGATGGTTGTTCTTCTGGAAGGTTCTCCTCTCTCCACAGAGGAATGCTGTAGCTCTGACAGAGTGATCATTGGGTTCTTGGTCACCTCCATGACTATGGCCCTTCTCCCCCGATCGCTCAGTTTAGACAGCCGGACAGCTCTAGGAAGAGTCCTGGTGGTTCCAAACTTTTTCCATTTACGGATGATGGAGGCCACAGTTTTCATTCGGATCTTCAAAGCAGCAGATTTTTTCTGTACCCTTCATCAGATTTGTACCTCAAGACATTCCTGTCTCAAAGGTCTACAGATAATTCATTTGACTTCATGCTTGGTTTGTGCTCAGACATGCACTGTCAAATGTGGGACCTTATATAGACAGGTGTGTGCCTTTGCAAATCATGTCCAATCAACTGAATTTACCAAAGGTGGACTCCAATTAAGCTGTAGGAACATCTCAAGGATGATCTGTGGAAACAGGATGCACCTGAGCTCAATTTTGAGCTTCATGGCAAAGGCTGTGAATAATTATGTACATGTGATTTCTTAGTATTTTATTTTTAATAAATTTGCAAAATGCTAAAAAAAACTTTTTTCACATTGTCATTATGTGGTATTGTGTGTAGAATTGTGAGGACAAAAATGAATTTATTTCATTTTCGAATAAGGCTGTAACATAACAAAATGTGGAAAAAGTGAAGCGCTGTGATTACATTAAAGTTTAAGCTCTTTTTCAGAACTTTGTGTGTCTTTTTTTCAGCAATGTTAGATCGATAAGAGAGTAAGAATGGGACTCTAGTATTACCTTATCTAAAGTGAGCACTCATGTGATGTCCGTTTGGAAAGGAGTTATGGCAAGTCCCCAAGCTGTAATATTGGTCCGCTCTTGCTGACAGTGGCGGCCGGTGATGACGTCAGATGTGGCTCCCGTGGTTTCTTAAATGTTGTGGCTGGTGCCCAATCAGTTGTAGCTGTATGCCTGTTAGAGAGCAGTAAACGGCCAACACATTTCATAGCTGTTTGCTACTTTATCAAGGATGTGATGTGCTTCTTTTTATAGGTAACAAACTTTATTGAAAACAGTTAAAAAACAGGAAGTTGGAGACAGAAAATCTCCAAAACAGGAAATTGTAAACAGGAAGTCTCCAAAAGAGGTAGGAACCTCTATTTTTTTTGAGACTTCAAGGAAGGTCAATATTTGTGCAGCATAAAATAATTAAATACTTTTTTTAGTTTATGGTAAAAAGAATAGGGTTGTATAAATGAGGTGCAAAATAAACAGTAAATAAATAAATAAAAATAAAAGTGTAAAATGTAAAAAATGATAATGTCAAAAATAAAAAAACTAATATAAAGATACAGCAAGCCAGAAAAAATTTATTAAAAATCTATATATAAATATATACTGTAAATGTAAAAGCCCTCACTCACTCACTGACTCATCACTAATTCTCTTACTTCCCGGTATGTTAGGAAGATGAAATTTAACATAGGTATTCTTGATTTGGGAAATTGGAAAATTTTGTAATTAGAATTTTGATAAACCTTCCCTAAGGGGATGAAAAGGGGTTGACATAATGACATTATTACTGATGCATGGTTTACATTGCGTAAACGAAAATGCCCAAACGGACAATCAGATCAAAATTTGGATTGCACCTGCAGTGTATAGAATTTAATAAACTACAAAAATGGTCCTGTCACTTTTTACTATATATCTGCTATGGGTGCTCCTCGGGTAATGCCAAGAACCATGGATTAATATTTACTTACATTAAGATGTCTTAAATTTACAACTCTACAGATTTACAAAAATTTTAACACTCATATGTACAACCATGAAAATGAGAACCCTACATGCAAAGAATGGGTAGAACAGTTAGTCACCAATAAGGTTTGGAACAGGATTGCTTTGGAGGGAGTGGATTTACAGAAATGGATTAAGTTCAAAGTCAGTGTTCATTCCATGTGGTTGTAAAGTCTGTAGAAGGTAAAGCCAATGTGTTTGTTTTTTTTACAGTGAGTTTGATAAGTTTCCACCTTTCCAATGCTGGTTGATTCCTTGAATCCCAGTGAATTTAATTCCCTTGGAGGTTTTGTTGTGGCTTTCCAGGAAATTGTGGGACACTATGAGTGGTCAGACCTCTTTTGATATTGTAGGTGTGTTCTGCCACTCTCGTTTTTAATTTTAATTTTGTCTGTCCCACATACTGGATGCCATATGGACATTCCAGTAGGTAGATTACCCATTCAAAGTTTCAGGTTATTTGGTTCTTGATAGCATACTCCTTCATTTGATTTGGTATGAATGTCTTTGTAGGTGTTGTGGTAGCTGTCTGATTTTTACACCCGGTGCACTAGTAGATAGTAGAATAATTTTCTTTGTGTTTCATTGATGTTCTCGGTTAGTATATAGCTTCTCATCAAATCTTGTTAAGCATTTTGGCCTTTTTGCAAAAGATTTGCAGTCATTCTTGTTAAATAGTTTACAGGTCATCATCAAGTTTCAGGACATACCAATGTTTGGTTAAGATATAGTCTACAACTATGTGGTCTACACTGAATTTGGATATGAAGGTTGAGGTTTCTTTTAGTTCAATAATGGTTCTGGGTTTATATTGCATAAGTTTTTGTCTGTGTAGGCTTGATAATTTTTAAGTCTCTTTTTCCAAATGAGATTCTTTATATACTTTTTGTAGGAATTTTTGTTTCAAATCCTGACTTTGTTCTTTAAAGATCAGTTCTTCTGTGCTGTTTCATCTCAACCTTCATAACTGTCCATGTGGAATGTTTTGTATCCACTTGAGATGGTGATCACTGTTGTAGAGTAGCATGTTACTGCCATTGACTTTATTTAAATATGTTTTTGTTTGGATACTGTTAACGTTATGTACATTTCCAGGGCAAATTCTAAATTAAGAGCGTTCTTGTTCCTATATGTCATGAATTTATCAAATTCCTTGCTTCCCTTTCTATGTATCGATGGCAATCTATTCTATTATCTCTGTATGGATTGTTGTTCCATATGATTTATCTTCCCTGCCCACAACAAATACATTTGTGTAACTGCATGCAAATGATGTGCCCTTTGCTGTTTCTGTCTTTTGTAGGTAGAATTCTTCTTTGTTCCAGAAGTATTTGTGATTTAAGATTAATTCTTTGTTGTTTATTATGAAGTTTATTATGACGTTTATATGTTTATATGTTGGCCAGAAAAGCTACACATTCATACCCTCAGGAGCAGACTTCAACAAAAAATGCAATGCAAGCCTTGATGATTGTTTAAAGAACTTGATCCTTCTAATAATATTGGAAAGAAAAATAATGTTAAAAGAACCAATGAAACATTTTAAACAAAGAAAAATCAAACGATTGACTGGAATGGAAGATTTAAAAAAACATGATGGAAATGACCAACAGAAAAATAGAGAAATTGGAAGAGAACATCATCAAACAATAACAAAGAAAATTTGTCAGTGACATATAAGCAAAGAAAATACAAGACAAAAGAAAACAAAGACTACAAAGTGACAAACCCATATATAACAATGACATACAAAGAAGGAAGGACAATAAGGCTAAACAGAAGCTCTCATCAGAGAATACACATCAGAAAAACAAAGGTACTATAAACCAATGAACCAGAGAAATATTTTATACAAGACGCCATACAGATACAACACAAATCCCCCATACAAGAATCATTCTAATAACAAAACAAGCCCATACAAGCTTATTTATGAATCATTCAAATGAGGAACCCAAGACATGGAGAAAGAAGAAACACAAAGCTTCAAAATCCTTATTAATAATATTTTTTAAAAGTTGACTGGGTAGAAAATCACAGAAAAAGAATTATCAATCAAAAGAATCCTCAGAAGAAGAGGACATGAATATTTTTCTAGAGATAATCTGGAGCTCAGAGAAACCACCAGACTATCGGAAAACACTGAGAAAACACCAAAATTCAGACCAAGAGGAAGAAGAGGAGGTAGCCACTATAAGAAACCAGAGAAACTAAACACTACACCAGCAACAAACACCATCTGTAACCTGAGTATTAGGATCCTTAGTGTAGATGAGACATACTGTATGTGTTAAATAAAGGCTTTATTCCTACATTCTTCAGTCAATAAATATTAATTACTTATCAACACACACATATTCATCATCAAGAAATAATTCACAAAAGACCCACAAACAAGAACTTCACAAAAGAATACTAGCACACAGAACCACCATCAAAGTTCAACCCAACCCATATGAAAGGTGCACACATAGAAACATTTCAAAAATTTGTCATGGAAGATATTGCAAACCTGCCAGAAAAAATAAAAATGAAATTCAACTATACCCCTGAGGAAAGAAAAAGACTTAGCCTGAAGAATGACATGTAGATTGTCATAAAGCTGTCCAATTAAGTCGGTGGAGTTTTTATGCTAAACAAAGGCAAGTACAAGGAAGAAATTGATAGACTACTTTCAGATGGGACAACATATGAAAAAAATAAGAGGTGACCCAACAGAAGCCTTCCAGAATGAATTAGTAAGAGAAATGGAGGAAGGACTAGAAATGGACATAATCAGCAAAAAGAAGTATGACTATATTCTCAACAACACTACAAAAATACCAACATTTTACTAATCCTCCGCAAACGCCACAAAGATTAAAGAAATCTCACTGGAAGACCAATAATTTCCAGCATTAGCTCTATTATTGCAAATTTGACTAAATATATCAATATGTACCTACCGCCAAAAGTGGAATTACAAAGAAAATTACTTAAGGGACACAATGCGTGTCCTACAGAACTTGGAACACTGACTGGAAAGTTACCTACCTCCCTTGCACAAGTGACATAAAGTCACTATACACCTGCATTAAACATGTAAGACCACAAGACACTAACTTTCACAATCAAACCTGGCCAACAAACATATAAACTTCACAATGCACAACATAGAAATCATCTTAAACCACAACTGCTTCTGAAACAAAGAAAAATTCTTCCTACAAAAATACAGGAACAGCAACGGACACATCCTTTGCACCCAGTTATGCAAATGTATTTGTCACAGACTGGGAAGATGAAAACATGTGGCACAACAATCCATACAGAGAGAATATAATAGTTTGGCATCAATACATACACAACTGGAGAAATTCATGACATACATGAACAAGAATACCCTTAATTTAGAATTTACAACCACGTTACATTCCTCAACTTGTAAATTTACATAATAAATAAAACAATAAAAACAATATAAACCCAGGACCACCAATGAACTAAAAGAAACCCCAACCTTTATAACCAAATTTAGTGGAAACCACAAAAAAACGCAAAATCATTTACAAAAAGGCCAAAACGCTTAACAAGAGTCAACTAGAAGCTACATACCAACAGAGACCATTAATGACATAGAAAAAATGATTCTAATATCTAGTGCACTGGGTGTAAAAATTAGACAACTACCAAAAAACATACAAAGAAGTTCATATTAAATCAAAGAGGGTGTATGCGATCAAGAACCAAATAGCCTGTAACTATGAATGATAAATCTAACTACTGGAATGTCCATGTGGCATCCAGTATGTGGGACAGACAAAATTAAAATTAAAAACAAGAGTGGCAGAACACATCTACAATATCAAAGGAGGTCTGACCATTCATTGGGCCTAATTCAGACCTGGTCATAGCCCTGAAATTTTTTGCAGGGCTACAATTAGGCACACTGACATGCGGGGGACGCCCGCGCACAGGGCTAGTCCGCCCCACATGTCAGGCCTGCCCCCCTCCCCACAGAAGTACAAAAGCATTGCACAGCAGCGATGCTTTGCACTTCAGAAGTAGCTCCCGGCCAGCGCAGCTTTTGAGTGCTGGCCAGGAGCTACTCAACACTGCCCGGGTCGCAGTGGATGCTTGTGATTTCACGAAGCCACTGCGGCCCGCCCCCTGCGTGGTCCAGCCATGCCTGTGTTGGGTGGTCCGCGCCCACAAACAGCAGCCAAATGCTGCCATGCTGCCCCCTCTCGCCCAGCGACCGCTTCTGCCTGTCAACCCAGGCAGAGGTGATCGCGAGGCAATCACAGCCATCGACGCATACGCAAGGCACTGTGGCGCTGGCGCATGCACACTTCTGACCTGATCGCGGCACTGCGACGGACGGCAGTGTGCGATCAGGTCAGAATGACCTCATAGTGTCCCACAAAATTGCCTGGAATGTCACAACATAACCCACAAGGGACTTAAATTCACTGAGACTCAAAAATATCCACCAGGATTGTAGAGGCACACATCTGTCAAATTCGCTATTAACCACTTAACTGACAATTTATTTCGCAAAAAAAGCTCCGAAATTGTCGTTTTTTAATGAGTGAATTAGGTGAAGAACATGAATTTAACCCTCTCCCAAATGATTTTAGTTAAAAAAAGGGAAAAAAATATTTTTATTTTATTTATTTTTTTAAATATTTTCCCACAAACATCGAAACATCGGTAGGGAACATCGCGACCATCGGTACATCGGGAACATCACGACCAACGCGGATTTCATTTTGAAAGGTGAGACAGCCTCGAGGTATGCAGGGGGGTCTGGGGGCAGCTAGGGAGGGTTTATTTACACTCCCCAGCGGCTGCCATTGTCTGCAGCCGCTGGAGGGGACAGATCCTGCCGTGCTGACCGATCAGCAGTGATCGGCAGCACGGCAGACACGGGGAGAGTGCAGGGAGGCAGAGGGACCTTCCGGTCCCTCTGACAGCAGCAGCGGAGGGAAGTTTCTCTTCCCTGCCGCTGCTAACACTCTCTATCTGACTGGTCGCATCCCGTGCGACCAGGTCAGATAGAGCACTTGCAGGCATGGTCGCATCTGATGCGACCATGCCAGGCAAGTGGTTAAAAGCAAAAACACATTGGAATTACCTTCTAAAGACTTTACAACAACATGGAATGAACATTGACTTTGAACTTAATCCATTCCTGTAAATCCACTCACTCCAAAGAAATCCTGTTCCAAGCTTTATTGGTGATTTTAAATAGATTTTTTTTATTTTGCTGTATCTTTATATTAACTTTTTTATTTTTGACATTATCATTTTTTTAATTTCAAATTTATATTATTTATTTTATAAACAATATTTCATTTTTTCATTATGTTCAAATTTTATTTTGCTCTGCATTTATACTACTCTAATCTTAACATAAATGCAAAAAAATATATATTTATTTTTTTATTCTTATGCTGCACAAATATTGACCTTCCTTGAGGGCTCAAAAAAAAGACATGAGGTTCCTACTTTTTTTTGGGCCTAATTCAGACCTGATTGCTGTTTGGCATGCACGCTAGCAGCGTTTGCAAGCGAGTGAATGATCGCAGCGCAAGAGTGCAAATTCACGCCCACCGTGCACGATAGCAAACAAATGTGTAGCAGTGCAAAAAAGATGTATATACCATTCTGCTTCGCACGGAAGTGATGTTTTTGCAAGGTTGCAAATTGCATCACTAGCAGCATGTACTGTTTTGCAAATGTGCGTTGCATTCGCTAGATAGCTAAACAATTTGTAAATTTGGTTGCATTCGATATCTTGCAAATAAATGCAAAACGGACCTTTAGTTTTTACCAAAGATTTGTCCAATCAGTTAGCCTAAGGACTTGTAATGTGATTGTTCAATAAAGTCATCCAACACTGCAAAAAGAAGTGTTTGAAAACATAATTGGTCAATTACACTCAGGAAATAAGGCAACAAAGATACTGAACCCTTTTTTGGCCCACCCTTAAAAAAACAGATTTACTTATCCCCCACCCAAATATAAAAAAATAAGATAGGATAAAGTTTAAAGCCACATACTGAAGAGTCACAGGAAAGAAGAAATAGGAAAAAGACACATTAAAAGTGTGTTAATTGTGTATAATAAAAACACAACACATTTGCATAGTTTGAACAATTTACTAATGATATATATTTTTTTTTGCTTTGAAAAAATTAAAATATTAAAAGTATCAAAATTAAAAACCCAAAATAAACTTAATAAAGAGTCCACATTTGCTAGTAAGGCTACACTGTTGGCTCGCAGGTTTTGGAGCTACCTCCGAAATGCCTCATTTGATCTCCATCCTCAGGATCTGTAATAAGTGGTGAAGAATGTGTAAGTAATTACAGAAACACAATAAAAAGTTTTTTTCCAATCAACACAAATATAGAGCAATAAAGATGCCACTGTGAAACTGATTCGGGTATTCACATAAACTTCTTAGTAATGTGTTAAAAACTTTATTACACATCTCCAAACAATTATAACTTAACATACTGTGTTTCTGATAATAAATTACAAGACGAAATGAAATCCAACAAATCACATGTACACTGCATCAGTCCTATTTCTGGGTAACTTCTTCACAAACTACATTTATGGAGTATGTTAGTACACTACCCAGTATGTAATGGTATCACACACATCCTAAGATGAGCCACTAAAAATAGGGAGTTTTCCAAGCCTTTTTGAAAAAACAACAACACTGATGTTTTTTTTTTGGGGGGGAGGGTTAAATTGTATTAGCAAAAATTTGTTCTTTAAAAAATTTTAATTTATAAAACATACTATAATAGAGCATATACTTTTAAATACTCTTCATTTAAAAGCACACATCTATGGTAGTGTTACAAATATAATCAGGTCCTTCCTACCTCTGTCTGTGATTACCAACTTTGCCCAACAAATTAAATTTTACTATAATCGGTTCCACTACCTGTGTGTTAGCCCTGTGTGTTTGTAGCTGCTGTGGAACTACACACCCCAGCACAGCCTGCCTCAGTGACAGGCTGCGTTAATAGTGCAACTGTGGCAGGGAATGTTTGGATGTGGATGCACATATGTTCTTTATTTTGATACATGAAATGATTGTGATATGTGAAATTGTACTTACTAGCCCCCACATCATCCTACATATGCTCATCTTGTTCTTGGGCCAGACTGGCCCACTTGCCCTCCGACTCCTCATTCTCCTCCCTTAAAGAGGGTGTTTGTCTGGGGCATAGGCAAGGATCTTGAAAGGGGTGGGGAGGTTGGATGGGGAAGGGGCTTGAAAGGGACAGGGAGGTTGGATGGGGAAGGGTTTTGAAAGGGCCGGGGAGGTTAGATGGGGAAGGGGCTTGAAAGGGGCCGGGTGGTTGGATGGAAGTAGGGGCTTGAAAAGGGCTGGGAGGTTGGATTGGGATGGGGTGGTAAGCTCAATAGCCTCCATCATTGGTGTGTGGCCAGGAGAATGAGGGGGGAGGGTGGTTGAGAGGGGGAGGGTGTTTGAGGAGTGGAGGAATATTGTGAGTGGGAGGATGATTGAGGACTGGAGGAAGATTGTGGGGGGAGGATGATTGAGGGCTGGAGGAAATTGGGAGGGGGAGGGTAGTTCAGAGGGGGAGGATGGTTGGGGGGGTGAAAGATTGGTAGGGTGAGGGTAGTTGAGGGGTGGAGGGTTGCTGAGAGAGGGAATATTGCTGAGAGGGGGAAGGTTGTTGAGGGGGAGGGTTATTGCAAGGGGGAGGATGTTCTCCTTGGATGGGCAGTGGTGCTCCTTTGTGCTTGGCCTAAGGAGACAGAAATACAGCTATATATTAATTGTTATTTTGTTGTTTTTGTGAATCTTAAACAAATAAAGGTTTTTTTATTGTTTTTTTATTTTTTTTCTGTAGTCTGATAACATTTTTTTAAATGATAATTTTGTTATTTTACTCCCACGTTCATTTTACTGCATAATGTTTTCAGATTATATGATGGTTTCTACTTTTACAAATTTTAGTATTTGTAATTCAAATTTATATTGTTGTTATTAATTTGTGAAAATATATTTTTAGTTAAACTTATTTTTGTATCATAATTTTTCCAAAAAAAAGACAATACATGTTGTGCTGTCATATACAATGTTCAGTATGTGTGTGGTTTCTTTGTGTTACCTTATTAAATAATTGGATATGCTATACCTACAAATAAACTACACATATACTGTATACATGCATACCTGCCTCTATACCTACATTCCACCCAGAAAAGTATACACACACACACACACACACACATACACATAAACACGTTTAGGTGCAGAAATTACAAAAAAACAGAGTGGTCAACAAATCCACTCATACAAACCTATGCTACAGTTTGCATAACTTACTTGCTTCAATTTGCTGGTGCAGCTGCGCCAGCAGAAGCAGCTGGTGGCGCCGGAGGTCCGACCACCGGCGTTCTAGATGGACAATGGTCCGCCTTGTGCGGACCCTCGTCTGCAGTTTGCGGTGAACCTCTGCGTAGGCCGCTCGCTTCCGGGTATTGGGTACATATGGACCAGAGCGGCCTACACTGCGGTCCATAACTGCGGTGAGTAGCCGCAGCTACCTCAGAGTGAAAGCTGCAGCTTGCATGGTGCCAATGGCGCAGTGATCAAAATTTCACATATTTATACTGCCTGCTTACTGTTGCTTGGTTGTCAGCTATGATGTACACAAATATTGGTAAACTTTCTTGTACATAATTCAAGTTAAAAGTCTGGTCCTCGGACCCATGGCTGGCTGCGGTTATGTGTACGTACGCAAATGCGTATGTATGCAAATGTGTGTTGCTTTCACAAACAAACTTACCAACATCCTCAGCTCTATACTCAGCTAAACATCGCAGGTATTTTGATTGATTGAGAATGGAAGTTGTGTTTGAAAAAAAAAAAATTGGATGTTTGCATGTTGTCATAAAATTTATATGGACATTTTTTAAAGCAGCGTTGTTCTGACCAACATTCCAGATATACACAATAGATATGAAAACAGTACTGGGCTGAATTTACTATATGGTGTATTGTGATTGATTTTAAAAATCCATTGTGTAAAATTATTTCACACACAAACAATAAGATCTTTAAAAATTTTATTAGAAAAGCAGACAGTTAAAAAATTTCAACATTAATCAAAAAGCAAACATTTTTGAAAATGAGTACACGCATATTTTCTATGTTTGTAACTTTTAGAATGCAATATTTTCCAAAACACTTATCACATGTATTTTACAATACTACATACCTGAAGTACTGATGTACTAGTCGTGCTTTAACGGCATGTCCCTGCTGTGCTTCAGAGCCCCGCCTCCATGTGTGGCCAACCCCTGCCTCCTCATCCTCTAGGGAAATTCCTCACTTTGAGGAAGCTCCACATGCCTCCTTACAGCAATATTGTGCAGGATTGCACACAGGACCACAATTTTACTTACCATCTCCAGTGAATACATATGGTTGCCACCAGTGCGGTGGAGTACACGGAAGCATCCTTTCAGAACCCCAATTGTCCACTCCACCACCTGCCTAGTGGCTGTAAGCATGGAATGAAATGCCGTTTGTGGTCCTGGTGTGGGTTTGCTGTAAGGAGTCATGAGCCAGGGGGTGCAAGGATATCCTTGATCTACTGAAAAGCACAGAGCAATCATAAGTGTCAAATATTACCCTCAAAAATAACTCGACTCTAAAAAACCTTTACTACATGCTGCCAATACAACTCACCCAGTAACCACGCATCCTGGCCTTTCAAAAGTCTTAATTTTTGCCATATCCCTGATTGCCAAATCACGTGGGAATCATGGGCACTTCCTGGGTACCAGGCGTTCAGGGAAAGGATCTGGATGGATGGGCCACAAACGACCATCACATTCAAAGAGTGGAACATTTTTCTGTTCCTATAGATTTCTTCATCATGTGTTGGTGCCACAAGTGGAACATGTGTCCAAGCCATTACCCCAATTATGTGTGCAAAGCGACTACCCCCTTCCTGGAATTGATGCTTCAACACAGCTAGGCACCCCACGTCCAATGGTATAGAAATTAACTGTTTAATTTGTTTGAATTAAAAAAAGCAGCAATTACGTGCATCAGGATCCTAGAAAAAGACAGGCTGGGACATGCCTACTAGCACACCGACCACATGCTGGTAGGACCCTGAGGCGCAGAAATGTAACACAGTAAGGAATTGTGTCAGTGCTGGGATTGCTGTAGGATGCCAAATTGAACTGTCTAGATCAATCTCTATTATTGAGAGAGTTTCTAGGATGGCATGATGGGGCAGCCTATAGCTGCGCAACCGATGAAAAGAAACCTCCCCTCACTCAACCGACTGGGTGTACCTCGCGCTTAATATGGTTGTTTGACCTGAGCGGCTGTATAAATTAGATTGTCAATCCAAACAAGACAGAAGACAATTGTACTAAAAAGTACTAATAACAGCTCTAAAATTAAATCTATGCAGACAGGTGTGCAAAGTCAATCAACAATTTATTACAAATGCAAAAATAAAATATATTACAATAACTATTTGCTACAGCAAATGTATTAATTAGTATGATTTAGAAATCTATAAAAACATAGCTGACTGTAATGTATCCAAATGGACCTGATAAAGGACATAAAATGATTTATTGTCCAGTGGTTGGTGGACCTCAGTTTTTCCTTAGCCAAATACAGGGGACTGTCTTTCCACAGATAGTTAGCCAGGATTGGTAACTATCTGTGGAAAGACAGTCCCCTGTATTAAGTATACGGCTGCATAAAAAAAACATAAAGGACAGCAGATTACAAATGTTAATAAGTCCCTCACCACTAAAAACTACACAAAATACATGCCAAAAATTTTTTTTTAAAAGAAAAAACACATTACTACGAAATAAAACAGTGCGTTTGGACAACAACAAAAATGCAGCTGTCCACATAATTCCGACTTGCATACACATCAAAAAACCATATAGGATACACACTTCAATTCCAAAACTACATGTATCTGCATAACAGTACATATACATTACTCCATGGTCTCAAGCTTTGGAACACTGGATTTAAACAAACATCTAAACACAAACATATTTTACCTTGAAAAATAAAGACAAACACAAATAACTAAAACACCAACTCCTTGAAAACTACTCCACACCAACTCCACTAAACATGCATACGCAGGTATATATACACCCACCCCAAAGATCCATACGCATGGAGCCAAATCCAGAAAGAACTTACGCAACTAAATGCACAGCTCCGTGCTATCTTAAAACGCAAAAGAGAGATGGCATTACTGAGAGCACAGCAACAAACACCTGCCACCGCAGAGGAGGGAGGTGCAGGAACCAGTAGTGAAGATCCACCATCTACTAGGCAGGGGTGTAGCGAGGGTGGAACAAGTGGAGCTTGAGCTCCAGGTGCTGCTGGGGACAGAAGGCACCGGATATCTGTAACAGAGCTGAGAGCTGTGATCTCAGGGTAGGAGGAGATGACTGGAATAGAGGGAAGGGGTGGCCACCACACTGCCTGCATGTTCCATGTCACTGATTGCAGTAAAGTAGTCCAGAGTAGTGTAGTGTGGTGTGTTGTAAGGGAAGAGGGGAGGTTTGGAGACTTGTCAATAGAACCTTCCTGGCTGTCAGGTATATGCATTCAGTGATATGAAACATGCAGGCAGTGTGGTGACAACCCATTCTCTTTCCTCATTCCTTTCCTTCTACCCACAGAGGCCTAGCCTGTCAATCACATAGAAGCTCCGCCCCTTCAGGCTAGAATGAGGAGCTGCTCTGCTGCTGCCCTCTTGGTGAGAATTAATATGAGCATACTGTGTATGTATATGTTTATGTCTGTGTATACTATGTGCTAATGTGTATATGTGTGTGTGTGTATAATTATGTGTGTATGTACTGTATGTGTGTGCTTGTGTGTGTAAATGTGAGTGTTTGTATGTAAATGTGTATATATGTCTGTGTGATGTGCATATGTGTGTGTTTATGTGTGTGCTTATGTATGTCTGTGTGTATATGTGTGTATATATCTTTGTATACAGTATGTGTGATTATATGTGTGCATTTATGTATGTCCTGTGTGTGTGTGTATATGTCTGTGTATGTGTGGTTATGTATGTCTGTGTGTATATGTGTATGTCTGTGTATATTTGTGTGTTTGTGTCTATATGTGCATATATCTGTGTATATGTGTGTGTTAATGTCTGTGTGTATATGTGTGTTTATGTGTTTCTGTGTGTATATGTGTATATCTGTGTGTATATATGTGTTGTGTTTATGTGTGTATGTATATGTGTATGTGTATGGTGTGTGTTCATGTATGTGTGTGAATCTATGTTTGTATGTATGTGCGGTGGTGGGTGGGGGCACCGTGACATAACCCTATTACGCCTCTGCTACTAGGCAATAAACACAAGAAAGAGGCTGGTGTGAGTAACCAGGCTGAGGAAGATGTGGACCAAATTGAGGAGGAATGTGCACAAAATACGCAAACCCAGCAATCAGAGCCACACAGTGAAGAGGAAGGTGGAGATACTTCGCAGGCTAATGCATCGCAGGCAGCATCAAAAAGGAGGAGACGCCAACCTCCATTTACAAAGAGTGAGTTGGGCATTCTGGTCCCTCAAGCCATAGACCGAATCCATTTTGGCAATAAAAACATGGGTGCTGGGATGAAGGACCAAATCTGGAGGGAGATAACCGACTCTGTTAATGAGGTTGGTCCAATAGTCCGCACACCCCAAGAAGTTAGAAGACGGTAAGTACATACTGAGCCACACTGACAAACACTATAGTATGCATCAAGTAAGTTGTATTAACAAATTGAAAAGTAATGTTGCCTATAACAACCAATACTAGGACATATGTAACCTTAAAGAAGGTGAAACATAAGTCAAACCCAAAAAAATGTGCCTAGTTTAGTTAATACATCCATGAGTATTTTCAGTTGTAACATTGAATATAAAAATGATTAATGTGGACAAGTTAGATAAAATAATGTATGTTGTGATGTTGAGTTTGCCTTAGCTAGATCATTGCAGGAATGTGTACAAAAAGTATGCTACAAATTTACTTATGTATATTTTCGTTTTCTTTCACCCAACACTCAAAACATGTAGTTGGGCTGACTTTAAGTCCCGTCTGAAGCAGAAAATGTCTGCGCATTGGAACGCTTTGAGGGCCACAGGGGGAGGACAACTTCCTGAGAGTGTGGAATATACAGACTTGGTGTAGCAAGCAATGGTCTGTGTGTCCTACGAGGAGGTGGCAGGTGTGTCCAAAATGGACACCGACACACCTGCCATGGAGTGTCCACATGCCTTGGAAGGTAATAATTTAAACATATATTGGCAACTGTTTTCTGTATAAATTTATAAAATCATTATTTTTTTTCTTTTTGTTCCCTTCTATTTTTCCAAATACAGCACAGGAGGTGCAGCTCACTGAGGCTGAGGAGGGGGCAAGTAGTGCCAACTCCAGTGTGGGTGGGGAAAGACCACCATCGCAGGACCACACTGCCCCCCCCCCCCACCAAACCAGTCTCCCGGAGCTTCTGACTGAGATAGTGCATCATGGATACATGAACAGCACTTTCCATGAACAGATTCTCCTGGAGGTCCGGGAGGTGTCTTTCAGGGTCAGTGACCTGACCTCTACCATGCGACAAGGCATGTGCAACATAACCTCCTCGGTCCAAGACCACAACGCCACCATTGGCCAAGGCATACAGACATCACTGGCCTCCTTGTCCACACTCTCAGGGAGGCCACACCACCAGGACCTTCCCCTACCCCTGCCCAGGAACAAGATCCCACTAGGCAGGATCCTTGAAGATCAATGCGCAGACCGACGACAGATGCGTTCAGATTTCCTAGCGCCCCTGTAGATTATGTTCCAACATGCATTCTTAATGGTTTGTGGGACCAGAATGTCAAACTCCCTTCTGCTGAATGGTGTTTGGGGTCTCCTCTTTTATTTCAGTGCCTGTGATGCATTAACCTGTGAATTTGTCCCACCTTCCTGTTCACACTGTGGTTTTGATAGTTGGTTTTGGGAATTGTGGGCATATTTATCCTCAATTTTCACCACATCTTCCTCAGCCAGGGTAATGAGACCAGTCTCTTTTTGTGTTTTCTGCTCTGTAGATGGGGGGCTCTTCACTTATTGGTGCTGGCATCCTCTTTTCTGCACAGGCAGCTGTTTGTTGCTGTGCCATGTTATGTACTGTTTATTTATGTATATTGTACTTTGTTTTTTGGATGTCTAAGTTATTTGGCTGATTATTTTACATTTTTATCACCCTTACACTTTGGTAATAACTGCCGCTTTTATTACTGTGGGCCATGGCAATGTATTTGATAGTTGCAAAGTAAACAAATGCTATTTGGTATGATTGTGTGGATCTGAAAAACATAGTAGGAGGAAAATTTTGGATGATGGGAGTTTGCTTGAAGATGGGATGTTGCATATAGAACAAAGAAAAATACATTTTTAAAATCTGCCTCAGTCTACAATATAATAACAGGAATATATTTGGTTACTATGGGCAACATGCCATCTTAAATAGAAAGCACATCTGACCTAATGAACCAATACAAATGTATCAGGTAAAGCATGAGTTAATAACATGGTAGGTTAGCATGTATTCTGTTGTGTAATTTTGAATTTTGAAACACAGTACAAAGGTAGTAATCTGGAAAACATGGCATGATTGTCAGACAATGTCATACAGTATGTGTTTTTTGGTAGGACAATGCAACTTGATAGGCTGCACAAAGCTATTTGGCACCTGTAAGCAATGTGTACACAGAGAGGAAAAAAGAAAGAAAAATATAAAAAATAAAAAGGTTTACAAACAAGACATGTTGTACATATACAGGGT
This sequence comes from Pseudophryne corroboree, assembly GCF_028390025.1. Lineage (NCBI taxonomy): Eukaryota > Metazoa > Chordata > Amphibia > Anura > Myobatrachidae > Pseudophryne > Pseudophryne corroboree. The sequence continues at coordinate 297,004,477 of NC_086450.1, read as the reverse complement.
GGGTTAAAAATACAACATTCCCAGAGAGTGTACAAGTACATACCATCTCAGCATGCAAGAGCTGCAATGGGCTGTTGATGCATTTGCATTGCATTCAGCTGCATTCTATTGACAATAATTAGCTGGGTGCGTCTTGTCAGGTACCTGTAGTGGCCTTTTGCTAGCTGTGCGCAGCCTTAGACCTACTCTACTATGAACACCTAGTGTATACTGACAGTGTTTAGCTTTGCAGTGGTGCTAAATCCACGCCTGCAGCCCTTAGCATACTCTCCCTCGATACACCAACCTTCACACCCCTTTTTGCTAGCCAGTGAAGCCATGCCCCCACGCAACCTATAACATGCTTCTTTGTCATTACGTCGATGCAAACACAAAATCCATGTGTATTTATGCACGATGGTCTTACGGTGGACCCGGCACACGTGCAGTAGGCGCATTGCGTGTGCGCATTTGGCTAAAGTCCGCCACTTGCGATGCGAAGATTTGCTGCAAACAACTCCCTTTGTGTCTACAATTTCCTGTTTTTGGAGAGTTCCTGTCTCCAACTTCCATTTTTAACTGTTTTCAATAAAGTTTGTTACCTATAAAAAGGAAGCACATTACTGCTAAATTTATCTTTGACAAAGTAGCCAACAGCTATGAAATGTGTTGGATGTTTACTGCACTCTAACAGGCATACAGCTACAACTGATTGGGCACCAGCCGCAACATCTAAGAAACCATGGGATCCACTTCTGATGTCATCACCAGCTGCCACTGCCAACAAGAGCGGACCAATATTACAGCTTTGGGACTTGTCATAATTCCTATCCATACGGACATCACATGAGTGCTCACTGTAGAAAGGGTAAGTAGAGTTTCATTCCCACTGACTTATTGATCTAAGACTGCTGAAAAAGCCCCACAAAGCCCCACTATAGTTACACTATATAGCTTACGTACTATTTATTCTAAGTGCCTAAAAACCTGCTCAAGAATTCATTAAATCTAATGCATTGTTTATAAAACATAACTTACTGAAACCAACAAACCCTCCATAGCAGCAGATGTGGCAGCATCGATTCATATTTAAAGTGTGTTGGTATCCATCGGAGGTAGGCCCAAAAATAGGATGCAATGCTTCAAGACCCAGCTGAACTGGTCTCATGTGACCGAGAGGCCCTGGCTGCCTGCAGCTGTATAATGGCAGATGTGCCAGCAATGTGAAGCGGCTCTTCAGTCACCAGTGCACCTGTTTCTGATTTCTTATATAAGCAATGCACTTCCCCCTCTCTCACCTTCCCTCCCGAGGTCATATGTCTAAGGGACACTACTACTGTGGGTATTATGTCTGGCACTGCTACTGTGGGCATTATGTGTCACAATACTACTGTGGGTGTTATGTGTAAGGGGCACTACAACTGTTGGCATTATATGTATACAGTAACTACTACCTTGGCATTATGTGAGGCACTACTCTGTTGCTGTTATGTGAAAAGGGCACTACAACTGTGGGCATTAGAGTGTTACTACTACTGTTGGCATTATATGTGGTAGTACTACTGTGGGTGCTATGTGTAAGGGGCACTACTACTGTGGGCATTATGTGTGATACTACTACTGCAACTGTTATGTGAAAAGGGCACAACAGCTGTGAACATTAGTGTAAGGATTACTAATACTCTGGGCATTATGTGTGGCACTACTACTTGGGTGTTATGTGTAAGGGCACTACTACTATGGGCATTAGTGTAAGGGGCACTATTACTATGGGCGTTATGTGTGGCACTATAATTGTGGGCATTAGTGTAAGGGGCACTACTGTTGTGGATATAATGTGTGGAACTACTTCTGTGGGCATTAGTGTAAGGGTCACTACTATTTTGGACATTATGTGTGGAACTACTACTGTGGGTGGTATGTGTAAGGGGCACTACTACCTTGGACATTTCTGCAGCACAACTACTGTGGGCATTATGCGTAAGGGGCACTGCTACTATGGACATTAAGTGTATAATGGTCACTACTGTGGGTATTAAGTAGAAAGGGCATGACTTTATAGAATGACATGAATAAAGGGTACTACTGTGTAGCATAACATGACTTGGGGCACTACTGTGTCATAATGTAAATAAGGGACACTTATTCAGTGTATTATGACTCAGGGGCACTATGTGTTATATAATGTAAACACGATTGTGCTACCTTGGGGCATAATTTGAACTGGGGTTACAATTGTGTGGCCATGCTTCTTCCTTGTGAGATCACACCCCTTTTCTGAGGGGTGTGCCAAAGGTGGGTGCTGTCTATTTATTATGCACGAGAGGGTATAAATTTATAGTTTGCAGGGGCGTGCCAAACACCCTAGCACAGGCCCTGGCTGCAGACCATACCCCACAAATTGAAACCACAAAACATACAGAGTTCCCATTCTAATGCCAATAAGAGCCAGTGGAAAACTACAATTCACTGAGCTTATCAACTTGGCACGTCGAAGACCCTTGAGCCGTCTGTGAATTTCCATGTGTCCTGGAGGCGCTAGGACCTGCCATTGGGGCATCATAACCTGCCGCAGAAGAATCTGGAGAGTCAGAGAAATAGAGGATAGTGGAGCAAAAAGCAAGGCACCGGAAGCAGGATGACCACATAATACACTGTAATATGCAGTAAAAACATACAGCAATGACATCACTGATCTGAATTTTATTCTATGACACAGCAATGCAATCATACTGTGTATATCACTGTTATACTGTGTATCATACACTGCAATATATACTCAGCAATGTAATCACTGCTCTCTATTATACTGTATATTATATCACTAGTATTCCTCACACACCATATTATAAATGCACACATGACCACAGACATCCCGAAATGTAAGTATCAGGGGACAATTATGGTTAGGGCTGTGGGGGGGGGGGGGGGGGACTTATGGTTAGGCACTAAAAAGGGAAATTAGCTGAAGCTACCCTCCTGAGTCTTAGTTTAAGCCGCCAACTCCTGTAACTTAGCCCTAGCCACCACCACCACTATCTTAACCCTAGCCGCCACCCCAGCCATGTTAGGGTTAGGGGAGGGTACAGGGGAGGGATCAAATAATTTAAACAAAAAGAAGGTGGAGAATTCTACGTCTATACAAGCACAATAAAGAATAATATTACGTTCCTTAAGGGTTTTTCTAGTAGATCTTCTTTTCCTTGGTTTGATTCTTTTCTTTTTGGACAGATGTTTTCCGATCCCCAATAGGTATGTGGAAATAAATTAAACACCAAAAAATACAGTGTGTAGTATTGTTTTACAATATGTATGTCCATTCAAACACCATATTTCTCCAAATCCAGAATGGAAGAGGGAGGGTTGGATGTAGAGACAGGTTTTGGCACAGAAGGCGTACCCCAACTCACAGGAAAGTCTTCCAGTAAGTGTACATAAAGGTATATTTTGGTCTTCTAAACCCCACGTGTAGCCTTCACCAAGATGGAATGAATGGTGCGTACCCAACTCACTTTTGACACAAACTAATTAAGAACATAAAGGTATCTTTTCCTTATGTATTGGTTCAATGTTATGTGTACCACACTCACGGGTTAAAATCATAGAGGGACTCCTGTCTGGGTTTCTTTTGAGTCGCAATCACCTCCAATTTTCGTTCCCAAAAGTTTAGAAGATATATCTCTCAACCAGTACATGCAAAGTTTTTGTTTACACTTCTGTGTTAGGTGTGGTGACACCTTGGGGAATTTTGTCTGTGAAAGCTGCCTTGCGCACATTTCAAAGTCCAATAACCTTTTTTTCTGTTCCTTTGGGATAAAATAATTACCCGGTTCCCTGTTGGCACTGTAATTGTCTCTTATAAAAATTTTGTATTTTACAACAACAACTTTAGGTCACACATATGAACACCATTTTTGTTTGGTCCTCACTTGCGTATCTATAATGGGTGCAGTTTGTGCGGTGCACCCATTTTTTGAACACTTATACCTCCAAAGTCCTGAAAAGATGTCAGCAGCACTGTGGAATCGCCATTAAAAAGTAGTCATTTTCACAGTGTTCTGCGCATGCACAATAGAGAAATCATTGGGAAAATGGGTGCCACGCCATTTGCTCGGTTACCTGCGCATATGCAGTAGAGTCTGAGCACTCTAGAGCTCAGACTATCCAGCTCTGCCAGCAGACAGGAGGGTGCCTGAATGGAGGAGGCTGCACATGGGCCTCCTCCTCTCTTAAACCACTTAACTGGCATGGTCAGATTTCATGAAACTGCCCCGTCCCACCCTGTCCCCCCGTTTTTGACGAGGAGATCCGTTCTGCAGATGTGCATAATATAATGTTTCAATATTTTAAAAATACTTTTTCAACTTGATTAAATAATATACATTTAAAAAAACAATGTTTTAACGCTTTTGAAGAGAAAAATCGTCAGTTAAGTGGTTTTAAAGCACCCCTGTTGGGCCTACACCATCCAAGTAAGTATAACTTGACAAAACCACCATTAATCTGACATATAATTAATTCCAAGAACAACTTAACCATTTATCCATTCTCTGAATTAGCATGAACTTAATACCACATATATAGTACAAAATCATTTCCTTTACAAAAGTTAATTTTGAGAACAGAGGTGGCATATATAAATTGCTACATATACGAGACTTCCGCTTCAGGCTATGTGCGGAACCTGCTCGCCTGTCTCTATACAGCTGTTTTCAACCTCAGACCTCGGCCACCTGCCTGCACAACACCCGCGACTCTCCGATTGAGAAATATCTGACTCCGGCGTCTTCACAGAAGTGCAGCCGCCGTGGCAGGAGAAGCACCGCACGGACCCCAATATGGCACCGGATACGGACTCAGCTCCATCCACGCCAGCCTCCAAGAAAGCTGCAGCACCCCAGGAGCATTCTGACCTGCCCCAGGTACGCTACAATCCAGAATTGTCGGTCACTTACGGCGATATAGTGGACGCTATTAAGTCCACTATGTCTCCATTGCTCACAAAAGCAGTCTCTGACATATTTCAACAGCTGCAACACCTTACTACAAGGGCATCACATGCATAGAGTGCAGTGTGATGTACAGTAGTTAAATTACAGAAGGAAAATTTTCAGTTATGGAACAAATTGGACAACATTGGAAATCGTTTATGTCATAACAATATTAGGGTGGTGGGGCTTCCCGAAACTGTAAAAGGGTAGGCTTTAGTATGCTTTGTCTCAATCTCCCTTCCAAAATTACTGTGTATTGAAGATGAATGAAAAGATATAGTAGTGGAACGGGTACACCATGTTGGCCCTCCCCCCAGACCTAATGACTCTCGCCCTAGGGTCACGTTATTTCGATGCCTGAATTACCTTCACAAGGTTGCATTTTGGAAAACATTCTGCAAAATACAAATTATTATGTGGGAAGGAAAAAGACTGCGACTTTTTCAGGATTTCTCTGTCAAGCTGTCCAGAGCACGCAAGTCCTTTTCCCCTATTTGCTCTAGATTGGTGTCTGAAAATGGGAAATTTGCATTCATATACCCCTCTCAGCTCCAAATCTTCATGGCGGACACGCAATACTACTTCACTTGTCCAGAAGATGCACAGACTGATTTGAGTGGTGATCAGGGCGCTACTTCTGCAGATATTACTGATCCTCCGGCTTAATCTGGGATCCCTTTGTGTGTCATTTACCGTCTACTGATTATAGAGCCTCTCACATGCTCTAATTGACTCACTCTATTTACTCATATGTACAGTTATGGTGTCACTATATTTTACTTTGTTCATTGTAGTCTTTTTCCAGTTAACCTGAACTTCACTGCCCACCCCATATCCTTATCTAATATACATGGATTTATAAGTTGGATTCTCCATTTAGTTACTGACTATGCTGGTGTCCTGTGTTAAGTTAGTAGTTTATCTCTTTTTCAAAGGGCCCTGGAGCATCTGTCATGCACCGGTAGGTCTCTATAAAACGCTGATCCACTAGGTGGGTTATGCTCAGCATAACACTTTTATTACTTGTGTGGAATGTCAAAATGGTCCTAATGACTAGTAGCATGTTGATCGTGCTCATGCTATTTATTATTGTACCCTCCATGTCTTGTCGTTATTTGTTCCCCTCCCCCCTTTCCCTCTTGTTTCCTTTCCTCCAGGTTCTGCAATATGAGATTGTCACTACCACGTATCCTGCATTATGATTTGACTTTCCACCCTGATACCTATGACTGAGTTACAAATTGGATCCTTTAATGTCGGTGGTTTCCACTCTCCGGCTAAATGCTGTAAGGTTTTATTATATTTATAGAAGCAGTCTATTGATATTGCATGTCTCCAAGAGACACATCTTTCCCCAGAGGTTTTAAAATTACAAATGCTTAAGTGGAGGATCTTAGCTTCAGCCCCCATATAACTCAAAGTCTAGGGGTATTGTTATTTTGGTGTCTAAATACTTACCTACTGTATAGAGATAATATCTGTCCAACCTGTTCCTGAAGGCAGATACTGTATGTAATAGCACCATTTAACTTGTATAACACTGCTTACACCCTTTGCTCGATTTAAGCACACAATACCTATTTGAAATCCTTTTTCAAGAAGATTATAAAATTATTGCTCTCTTTTATATCTAGTCCAATGATTCTATGTGGTGATTTCAACCTGACTTCTCACCCTATTTTAGATAAATCTGCCATAAGCTTAAATTGAAGAATCCAAAGCTTGGTATTCCATTTTTATTGAAAACCCTTCAATTGGTAGATGTCTTTATACCCCACACAAAGAGACTATACTTGTCTTTTGGCTGCATATCACACCCTCTCTCGCATAGATTTTCTCCTTGTTTAACACACCCTTTTTCCTCTTGTCAGAGATGTTGATATTAATCCCAGTTTGCTTTCGGATCACGCACTTTTAACTATTTCTCTCCAAACAAAGAAAGAAATGTCCCCATATAAATCTTGGAGATTCCCCGCCCATTTTGTTAGCTCTCCCAAATTTAGGGCACACTTGGATGTAGCTTGGAATGATTATTATTTTCATAATAGAGAAACTCTTGCAACAGACCCCTCACTTCATTGGATGGCTGCCAAATCGGTATTAAGAGGCTCCATACTGACCTATGACTCTAATCTGCGTAAACAGCACTCTCGCTCAAATACTACACTTCAAGAGTCCTTAACTGAGGCATGTGCATCCTATGTCCAATCTCCCATTACTGCTAATCGATCTAGTTATTTAGAAAGCAAAAACTCTTCTAGATGAGCTCCTCCAGACTATGGGGGTCATTCCGAGTTGTTCGCTCGCAAGCTGCTTTTAGCAGCTTTGCACACGCTAAGCCGCCGCCTACTGGGAGTGAATCTTAGCTTATCAAAATTGTGAACGAAAGATTAGCAGAATTGCGAATAGACACTTCTTAGCAGTTTCTGAGTAGCTCCAAACTTACTCGGCATCTGCGATCAGTTCAGGCAGTTTCGTTCCTGGTTTGACGTCACAAACACACCCAGCGTTCGCCCAGACACTCCTCCGTTTCTCCAGCCACTCCCGCGTTTTTCCCAGAAACGGTAGCGTTTTTCACACACACCCATAAAACGGCCAGTTTCCGCTCAGAAACACCCACTTCCTGTCAATCACATTACGATCACCAGAACGAAGAAAAAACCTTGTAATGCCGTGAGTAAAAAACCTAACTGCATAGCAAATTTACTTGGCGAAGTCGCACTGCGGACATTGCACATGCGCATTAGCGACTAATCGCTCCGTTGCGAGAAAAAAATAACGAGCGAACAACTCGGAATGACCCCCTATGTCTGATAAATTGCAATATTCATCTAATTACCGCTTTCACAAGTTTGGAAATAAGACTAGTAAACTGCTTACTAATAATCTAAATGGCACTAGAGTTACTATGGCTATTAGTCCTCTCAAATTGCCTGGCGGATCATTTACCTCCTCCAATGCACAAATATCCCAATTAATGTCCAGATTCTATGTTGATATTTATTCCCTCCCTACACCCTACCCACTCCTGACATCTCTCCTCTGTCCTCCCCTCTACTTAACCCACAGAAACTAAATGATATATTGATTCATATAACTTACCCACAATTACCTGAAGAATTTGCGGATTCCCTATCTGCACCTATTTCATTGTCTGAAATACTTAAGGCCATAAAATTCCTAAAACCTGCTAAGGCTCCTGGTCCTGATTGATTATTGGGTGATTTTTATCAAATGTTTCCAGATAAAATCGCTCCTATTCGTAAGCCAGTTTTCAACTATATTTTGATAAATAAACCTCTTCCATTACACTTTAATTCTGCCATGATAAAAGTTCTCCCCAAACCAGGCTGTTAGGTGCCGCGGTCCACGGCGCCGCTCGGTCTGTTTCCGAGCGACGCTCACGGCCGCCGCACCTCCTTCCCTGCCCGCCTGGCACCTAGCAACATTGGGACGCCGTGCGCGCTGAGCCGCCGGGTCCCTAGCAACGCTAGGACGCCGTGCGCGCTTAGCTGCCGGACCCTTAGCAACGGGGACGCCACTTACTACCGCGTTCCCCGTTGCTTCCTGCCTATCATTACACCTGTTAGCTCTGGTTGTGCAGCAGGGCAGCTGCACGACATTACTAATCAGGCTTCGCTGCAGCTATTGGAGGGTTCCCTGTTAAATTCTCCCTCACTACCTGGCACAGACGCCGGTGATAGCTTACTGTATGCTGTTCCTGCCTGGTAACGTCTGTTCCTGGTTTAGCTGTATCTGGTCGATCCTGCTCCCTGTGCTCCCGTGTCCTGGAGTTCTGAAGCCGGTCCTGGGAATCCTTCCTGTCCAAAACGAACCTGTTGCAGTCATCCGTGGGTTCTCGTTACTTGGGGTTCTCTCCCGGTTTGTGAGTAGCGGCTTCTGCCGCGAGTTGCGGCCTAGGCCGCTTGGTCCTTGGGTTACCTTTGTGTCGGTGGTTTTTGCGGAGGTTTCCGCTTTTCACTGTCCTCCCCAGAACTTGGCGGTGCCGTGTGGGGGAACGGACAGTGGTATCTTTTGTTGTTCTTTTCCTTTGGCGGCGTGCCGCACATATATTTAGTTTCAGGGTAGTTAGTAGCCCCTAGCTTCTGTTTGTTTTAGTTAGAGGTCCCCTTGTTATTATCCTGTCTCGGTTCACGCTTTGTCTCACGCTAAGACCAGGGGGCATCGGAGTTGGGCAGACCTAATCCGCCCTTCAAACGCGGCTGCCGTGGGCCCAAGAAACCATAGTCACTCAGGCGTGAATTGACCACACGGAGGTAGGGTGCTAGGGGCTATTCTCGTACCACTCCTTAGTTCAGCGTCGCGTCCTGGTGCTCTGAACTCACCTCGCAACATCTCTCCAGTTCTGAGCATCAGGAACGTAACATTATCACCGGCCAAAAAAATAAACAACACACACAAAAAAAAAGTTGTTTTGTATTTGGTGGGCCTAGAAATTTGGCCTCATGAATCCGGCAGTTTTAGGTCCAAATCCCAGCCAGCTTTTGGCCAACCAGATTCAGGAATTAACTCAGATGGTTCAGGATCTTACTCTTCGGGTGAGATCGCAGGAAGATCTTTTGCGAGCCTCCCCGAGTATGATTCCAGAACCAAAAATGCATTTACCCGACCGTTTTTCGGGTAACCGAAAGGATTTTTTTAATTTTAAGGATGCTTGTAAGCTTTATTTTCGTTTAAGGCCCCGTTCCTCTGGTACTGAGTCTCAACGGGTCGGGATTGTGATGTCATTATTACAAGGTGATCCACAGACCTGGGCTTTTGGGTTAAAAGTGGATGATGTTGCCTTGCTATCGATGGATGCCTTTTTTAAGTCCTTAGGCCTTTTGTATGATGACTCTGATAGAGAAGCATCAGCTGAGAGCCACCTGCATGCACTTAAGCAAGGGAAAAACCAAGCTGAGGCGTATTGTACCGAGTTTCGCCGTTGGTCGAACGACTGTGGCTGGAATGACCCGGCCCTGTGCAGTCAGTTTCGCCTCGGTTTGTCTGAAGTTATTAAAGACAGTCTCATTCAGTACCCCGCTCCTGAGACTCTAGACAAACTCATGGAGCTCGCTATTAATATTGATCGTCGTCTCCGTGAGCGGAGGGCTGAAAGAGGAGCTAGTTTCAGGCCTAGTCCATGTGTATATACTTTCCCTGAGGACGTCGAGGAGCCCATGCAAATGGGTCTCTCCCGGCTGTCCCCAGAGGAAAGAACCAGAAGGTTAAATTCTGGTCTGTGCTTGTATTGTGGTGGCAAGGGACATATCGCACGTAATTGCCCGAATAAGCAGGGAAACGCTCTGACCAAGTGAGTAGTGAGGGGGTTCACTTGGGTCTGCAGTTAATCTCCTCTAACGATTCCTTATTAGTTCCTGTTAAAATTTCCTTAGGTAGCCTCAGTTCATTGGTGTCGGCCTTCGTCGACAGTGGAGCTGCTGGAAATTTCATGGATCTTGGTTGGGCTCAGGCTTTAGGCGTTCCACAGATACCTTTGGAGAAATGTATCACCATGCACGGCTTGGATGGTGGTCCGCTTTCTAATGGGGTTATCACTCACCGCACACCTCCAGTACAACTGACAGTAGGGGCCCTACATTCAGAGAAAATCGAATTTTACCTTACTCATTGTCCTGCTGTCCCCGTAGTTTTGGGTCACCCCTGGCTTGCCTTTCATAATCCCACCATAGATTGGCGGTCTGGGGAGATTTCCCGATGGGGTCCCTTTTGTATTAAGGAGTGTATTTCCCGTCCAGTCCGGGTTGCGGCCGTCACCCCAGAACTTATTCCTTTGGAATATCAGGACTTTGCCGACGTTTTCTCCAAGGGTAATGCGGATATACTGCCTCCTCATCGGTCCTATGACTGTGCTATTGATTTAGTTCCCGGTGCCTCTTTACCTAAGGGGAAACTATATGCCCTGTCTGGGCCGGAAACCACGGCAATGAATGATTATGTACAGGAGAGCCTAAAGAAAGGCTTCATTAGACCCTCGAAGTCTCCTTTGAGTGCAGGGTTCTTTTTTGTTGAGAAAAAAGATGGGTCGCTCAGACCATGTATTGATTTTCGGGCTCTGAATAAAATTTCTGTTAAAAACACTTACCCCATGCCATTGATTTCAGTACTCTTTGATCAGCTCCGGTCTGCCGTTATCTTCTCCAAGATCGATCTTAGAGGGGCTTACAATCTCATCCGAATAAGATCTGGGGATAAGTGGAAGATGGCTTTCAGCACACAGTCAGGACATTATGAATACCTGGTGATGCCGTTTGGGCTGTCAAATGCTCCTGCGGTATTTCAAGATCTCATTAACGACGTCCTTCGTGACTTTCTTGGAAAGTTTGTAGTCGTTTATTTAGACGACATTTTGATTTACTCTGAGTCTTTTGAACAACATATTACCCATGTGCGACTGGTCCTTCAGAAATTACGGGAAAATCATTTATACGCCAAACTGGAGAAATGTGATTTCCACATCACAGAAGTGTCCTTCCTGGGGTATATTATTTCTCCTAAGTAGTTTTTCATGGAACCTAAGAAACTCCAGGCCATCCTAAATTGGGCACAACCCACGAACTAATTCAGCGCTTTTTAGGGTTTGCAAATTACTATAGGCGTTTTATTCATACCTTCTCTGATTTGGTTGCTCCTATAGTAGCATTGACTAAAAAAGGAGCGGACCCTTCCAATTGGTCGCCTGAAGCCAAGTCTGCTTTTCTGACCTTAAAGCAGGCCTTTGTTTCAGCTCCAGTACTCAGACACCCTAACCCGGAGCTCCCCTTTATTGTCAAGGTAGATGCCTCAGAGGTTGGAGTGGGGGCTATCCTTTCTCAGGAAGAACCGGAGTCTCAGGAATTACACCCATGTGCCTTCATGTCCAGGAAATTCTCCTCCGCAGAATCCAACTATGATGTTGGTAATCGAGAATTGTTGGCAGTTAAATGGGCTTTCGAGGAGTGGAGGCATTGGCTGGAAGGAGCTAGGCATACCATTACGGTGTTTACTGACCACAAGAACCTGCAGTATATTGAGTCTGCTAAACGGCTTAATGCCCGACAGGCACGTTGGGCGCTGTTTTTTACTCGTTTCAGGTTTTTTATCACCTTCAGGCCCGGTTCCAAGAATACGAAAGCTGATGCCCTGTCACGTTGTTTTCTTCCCGTTCACAATAACCATCCGGCTACTACCCCCATAGTTCCATCGTCTGTCATCCGGGCAGGCCTCACACAGGATTTATTTACACAGCTAGTCCAGCTTCAGCAGCAGGCTCCCAAAGTTACTCCTGCAGATCGTCTCTTCGTCCCTGAATTTCTGAGAGGCACTGTTCTAGCTGAGTTTCATGATAACAAAGTTTCTGGTCATCCGGGTATCACCAAGAACTTCAAGTTAGTCTCTCGCTCAGTGTGGTGGCCTAATCTTTCTAAAGATGTAAGGGAATTTGTCCGTTCCTGTCAGGTTTGTGCTCAGCACAAGGTATCTCGATTGTTGCCGGTAGGGCAACTCATACCTTTGACTGTTCCTCTCAGGCCATGGTCACATATATCCATGGATTTCGTGGTGGACCTTCCTCTTTCAGCCGGATTTCGAGTCATTTGGGTGGTAGTAGACCGTTTTAGTAAGATGGCCCACTTCATTGCTCTTCCCCGATTACCCTCTGCTCAAGGGTTGGCAGTTTTGTTTCTCCGCCATGTGTTCAGGCTCCATGGTTTACCCAGGGATATTGTCTCTGATCGGGGACCGCAATTCATCGCCCGTTTCTGGAAACGTTTTTGTGCCTCATTAAATATGAAACTCTCTTTAACATCTGGGTACCATCCACAGTCTAACGGACAGACTGAACGTGTTAATCAGTCGTTAAAACAGTATTTACGGTTATATTCGGCCAAACTTCAGAATGATTGGTCTGCATTTCTTCCTTTGGCCGAGTTTGCCTATAATAACTCTTGTCATTCTTCCACCAAGGAGTCCTCATTCTTTTCGGTCTTGGGCTTTCATCCTAGAGCCAATTCTTTTTACCCTCATTTTCCAGTCTCCTCGTTGACCTTAACTTTCCGTCTCAGAATGATTTGGAGAAAGGTGCACCTTGCCCTTAAGAAGGCTGCCTTCCAAGAAAAAAAAATTTCTGATAGGTTCCGACGCCCCTGCACTTTTAAGGTGGGAGATAGGGTGTGGTTGTCAACCCGCAACATCAAGCTCCGACAATCCTCGGCTAGATTGGGACCCAAATTTATTGGACCGTTCCTTATCGTTAAGAAGGTCAACCCAGTTGCTTTTCGGCTACGCTTGCCTAAATCACTCAAAATTGGCAATACTTTTCACTGTTCCCTTCTGAAGCAGTATATTTCTTCCAGGAGATTCCCTCGGAAGACTTCCCAGGGTAGACCTCCGGTGGATGTTCAGGGGCAACAAGAGTTCTTGGTGGAGAAGGTTTTAGATTCCAAGGTTTCTCGGGGCCGGCTTTATTTTTTTGGTTCACTGGAAAGGCTATGGTCCGGAGGAAAGGTCTTGGGTCCTGGATAAGGATCTACATGCCCCTAAATTTAAGAGATTATTCTTTCAGGAATTTCCTCAGAAACCCGGCTTTAGGGGTTCTTTAACCCCTCCTCAAGGGGGGGTACTGTTAGGTGCCGCGGTCCACTGCGCCGCTCGGTCTGTTTCCGAGTGACGCTCACGGCCGCCGCACCTCCTTCCCTGCCCGCCCGGCGCCTAGCAACGCTGGGACGCCGTGCGCGCTGAGCCGCCGGGTCCCTAGCAACGCTAGGATGCCGTGTGCGCTGAGCCGCCGGGTCCCTAGCAATGCTAGGACGCCGTGCGCGCTTAGCTGCTGGACCCTTAGCAACGGGGACGCCACTTACTACCGCGTTCCCCGTTGCTTCCTGCCTATCACTACACCTGTTAGCTCTTGTCGTGCAGCAGGGCAGCTGCATGACATTACTAATCAGGCTTCGCTGCAGCTATTGGAGGGTTCCCTGTTAAATTCTCCCTCACTACCTGGCACAGACGCCGGTGATAGCTTCCTGTATGCTGTTCCTGCCTGGTAACGTCTGTTCCTGGTTTAGCTGTATCTGGTCGATCCTGCTCCCTGTGCTCCCGTGTCCTGGAGTTCTGAAGCCGGTCCTGGGAATCCTTCCTGTCCAAAACGAACCTGTTGCAGTCATCCTTGGGTTCTCGTTACTTGGGGTTCTCTCCCGATTTGTGAGTAGCGGCTTCTGCCGCGAGTTGCAGCCTAGGCCGCTTGGTCCTTGTGTTACCTTTGTGTTGGTGGTTTTTGCGGAGGTTTCCGCTTTTCACTGTCCTCCCCAGAACTCGGCGGTGCCGTGTGGGGGAACGGACAGTGGTATCTTTTGTTGTTCTTTTCCTTTGGCGGCGTGCCGCACATATATTTAGTTTCAGGGTAGTTAGTAGCCCCTAGCTTCTGTTTGTTTTAGTTAGAGGTCCCCTTGTTATTATCCTGTCTCGGTTCACGCTTTGTCTCACGCTAAGACCTGGGGGCATCGGAGTTGGGCAGACCTAATCCGCCCTTCAACCGCGGCTGCCGTGGGCCCAAGAAACCATAGTCACTCAGGCGTGAATTGACCACACGGGTAAGACAACGGAGGTAGGGTGCTAGGAGCTATTCTCATACCACTCCTTAGTTCAGCGTCGCGTCCTGGTGCTCTGAACTCACCTCGCAACATCTCTCCAGTTCTGAGCATCAGGAATGTAACACAGGCAGAGATCTCTCTAAATCTGGATCCGATCGTCCTATCTCTTTGCTTAATTGTGATTACAAACTGTTAACTAAGATATTGTCAGATTGACTTAACCCTATTCTACCACAATCCATCAGGACCAGACAGGCTTTATAAAAGGCAGACATTCCATATATAATGTGCTGAAGGTGCTGGCAGCTACTCAGGCTTTATATTCTAAAAAGAGCTCTGATTCCCCTAATGTTATTTTAACAATCAACGCCAAAAAGGCATCTGATTTGGTTCATTGGCCCCATTTGTTTGATACCATGTCCAAATTTAAAATCCCTAAGACATACATATCCTTTATCCAAACTTTGTATTTTAATCCTACATCTTAAATCGCCTGTAATGGGTATTAATCTCCCCCCTTCCAGATCCGAAGAGGTACGCGGCTAGGTTGTCCCCTCTTCCCCTTTCTATTTGCCATAGCACTCGAACCCCTCACTTTGGCCCTTAGATCATCTACAGATTATACTGGTATCCCCCTAGCAGGCTCTGAACTAAAACTTGCCCTTTTTGCAGATGACATGCTGCTTTTCATGTCTAACCCCTTTCCTCTATTTCAGTGATCATGGACATTATAACCTCTTTTGGACCAACTTCTGGGTACAAGATTAATGTCAACAAATCAGAAATCCTTCCTATCACCTTTCTCTCTCCATTAGTATCATCTCACCCCACTTTATCCCAATAACCATACAACCTTCCAACATTAAATATTTAGGCATATTGATTACCCGTGATCTCAACAAAATCTATAAAACTAACTGCATTCCCTTAATTTCAAAAGTTATGAGTCAACTCGACTGTTGGAATAAACTCCCTATATCTCTCCTAGGTAGAGCAGTGGTACTCAAAAGTATAATATTTCCCAAAAGGTTTTACTGTTTACAAATGTTACCTTTCCCCCTGCCTAGGACAGATATACAGACTTTGAATACAATTACAGTATGTCATCCTTTTTTTGGCGCGGGAATAAACCAAGAATGCAAATTTCTAAAATGATCAGCCCTAAACTAAAAAGGAGGCTTAGGTATCCCAGACTTCCACTTATACTCTTTGTCAATTAATTATCGTTATATTTCAGACTGGATGCTAGATAAATGACTTATACTGACCTTTCTCTTGATAAATCTATTTTTGCCCCCTACTCTCTACGTGCTCTATTGCATACACCGCTCCATCTTCTCCCCCCTCAAGTTTTGAATCATATTCTTTTCAGAGGGACATATGATGCATGGATTCAAGAAAACAAAAAAACTCAATAGGGATTATTAGATAACGTCTTTCCTCCCTCTTTGGGGCAATCCAAACTTTGCTCCTTCACTTCAAAATGCTTCCTTATCTGTCTGGTGGGAAAAAGGCCTAGATCTGGCTACTAAACTTTTTGATCCGGGTGGGTTTATATTTTATTTTGATATATTAAAAGATATCTATAATATTCTGAAATCTCACTTTTATATGTACCTTCAAGCCCGTCATTATGTCGATTCGTTCAAATTATCTATTATATCCCCTTTCACTCCAGACCCTCTTACTTCTCTATTTATGACTTTATACACTCAAGCCTACAAAATGTCCTACTTATATAATATTTTACTTACTCCGTTAGCAGGATCATCACCTTCTTCTCTCATCTCTTCCTGGAATGCCAATATTCCAGAGATCAATAATACCCAGACCCTGTTCGTCATTTTTCTTCTACCATGAAGATTCTTCAGTCGGCTTACTTACAGGAGGTCCACTTTAAATCACTACATAGATTATATATCGCCCCTGCCCAGAGAAAACATATGTTTTCTACTGAAACAGGTGAATGTTGCAAGTGTAAAATGATGATTGCAAAATGTTACCACTTTTTCTGGTCCTGTTCCAAAATACTGAAGTTCTGGCATAAGGATATTTTGTTAATTAATAATTTATTTTCTGTATCAGTGTCCCCAGCCCCCTTAGCATGTCTCTGCATTAATTTCATGAACTGGAATATACCACCCAACAAATCTTCCATTGTACCCTTTACTTACCATAATTTTAACAATGTCATAGAAACTAATATTGATTCACTGGACTGATAGGACAACACCGACCATATGTGAATTGAATAATAGATTCCTCCAAATACTGTTCTTCAACAAATGCTCACTGACACTGGTGTTATCTCCCTCATCTGGAAAATTCTTCTTGAAATGGAACAGATATATAGATACCCTAGACCACCAAGAACAGTCGATCAATTTCTCCTCCTTTGATTTTTTCCCCCTAATCCTCTACTTATTACAGGTTGAGTATCCCATATCCAAATATTCAGAAATACGGAATATTCCGAAATACAGACTTTTTTGAGTGAGAGTGAGATAATGAAACTTTAGTTTTTTGATGGCTCAGTGTACACACACTTTGTTTAATACACAAAGTTATTAAAAATATTGTATTAAATGACCTTCAGGCTGTGTGTATAATGTGTATATGAAACATAAATGAATTGTGTGAATGTACACACACTTTGTTTAAGGCACAAAGTTATAAAAACTATTGGCTAAAATTACCTTCAGGCTGTGTTTATAAGGTGTATATGTAACATAAATGCATTATGTGCTTAGATATAGGTCCCATCACCATGATATCTCATTATGGTATGCAATTATTCCAAAATACAGAAAAATCCAATATCCAAAATACCTGTGGTCCCAAGCATTTTGGTTAAGGGATACTCAACCTGTATATGTTTCTATATAACTAACCTAATGGCAGTTTTCTTTAGATGTATATATACTTGCACTATTCTAGCTGAATTACCCAATGAAGACTCATAACATGATATGTAATATATGATGTCTATTGTACTGGGATTTATGGTGTACTTTCTGATTGCTGCTTTCTGGTTATTTATTCATCAACAAATGTTGCTATTTTTATTTCCTATTGCTGTATTCCATCTCAACCACCTACATTTTTATTTATTTCAGTCAGGATTGAAAGGTGTGTTTTTATCATTTATGACAATCTATACTCGCTGTACTTTCTCATGTATTGGATTATTAATTTAGACATAGTTGCCTGAAAGGGCTGATTACTGAAATGATATTCTTGATCCCCTTGTGTATTTCCCTTCCCCATCCTTGTCTTGTCTTTGTTTGTCTTCCCTTTGAGGTTAGCTACTGTAAATTGCATTATTAATATTTGACAATGTTATGTCATGTGTCATATAACGTATCCTTTTCTTGATATTGTCATAGTGGATACTTTTGTTTCATCCTACTCTCATTGGTCATGTTGTACCTTTTGATGTTACTACTATTTGTTTCAGACAAAACTGCAATAAAATGTTTAAACCAATTGCTACATATACAGCAGTACATGAATTTAGAGATGATCTGCTTGGTATCATTTCAGTCATCACACACCATAAATCTCTATTCTTGCAAGTTTAGCTCACATAATGTTTAATAATTTATATTAGGTAGCATATATTAAATTAGATGGTACAGTATATATAAATTGTTACATATTGTAGATACAATTAATGATGTACAGCTTGGTTTCGTCTGAGATCTTCTCACCAAGTCCGGCTCTCAGAAAAAAGCTAGACATCTTTCAGAGACATTACAGCACATTAGCTTTCCTGAAATCTCAACTCTCCAGTGTTTGAGTTTGCATAGAAATTATACAACACTTGAGAGCCCAGATTTCCAGAAAGCTGACCTATGGCTTTTGGAAGATGACATTCAGACTTATTCTAAGATCTAGATTTGGGGCATTATTCTTATTTGGGAATAATGTAAGAAAAGGAAAGTAAATGTGCACTTGGACAAATAATGTTGCAGCGCAAAGGGTGCAAATACATATATTATTTTGAATGCAGGGTTAATGCTGGCTCCTTTTGTATGTAGCCCACAAATGCAGGTCAGCTTTGTTTTTTTGTACACTGCAATTTATATTTGAGTTTGTATACACGTCTATCAGATCTACGTCTATGTGCAAATTTTAAATCAGCCCCACCTGCAATGTGACATGGTTTTACAAAGGTGCACAGTTACTCCATCCTTCTTACTTTATTCCCAAATCAGAATCAGACCCTTAGTGGGAAGATCTGAAATTCATACTGTAGAATGAGGATTCTGGCTGATAACACAAACCTTCCTGACACATTCAATTAATGATCCAAATGTGTCAGAACACTCCCAGAACTAGGCTTGTTATAGAAGAAAGGATGAAAATCCCTGGATGCATTTTCTAATCTTCTTCCTTTTTGTTCAGTGTCATTAATCATTCCCTTTGATACAAATATCTGTAAATGTTCTATGATGTAAATGATGCTGTCATTGTTTACAGTCATTTTCACTGTAAGTTTTTATAGTTACAGATACAGATGGAGCTTCACTCATCTAGCCTTTTCTGCTGCACAATAGATGAAAGGCATAAAGCCTTTCATCTATTGTTCTCATCTGCAATACAATACAGAGAGAACAATACAGCAGGGGATTAAGTCCAACAGCAGTGGCTCATTTAATCCTATTAAAGGGATAGATGAGCAGGGCTCCATCTGTATAGCCACACTCATCATGGCTGTGACTACCTGTGCCTGCGACTCATTTAGCATTGTGCATGCCAACATGCACATGCGTATATTCGAACCCGCAGGTATAACTTAACGTAGCTTGGTTTACTAAGTTGAACCGGCAGCAAGTGTGCGTGTGTGGCCGTGTCTCAGCCACGATGGACGTGGCTACATCCGCATAAGATGAAGAGAGGTATGCAGGTAAAGTGTATTTCATTAAAATGGGGATGATGTATCAAGCAGTGAAATAGGATGAGAAGTCACTCAGAGCAACCAATCAGCATCTTCCTATAATTTTATAAAATTAATTTGATAAATGCTTCCTCAAAGCTAATTGGTTCTGTGGTGATAGTTGTCACAGTATTGTTATGTGAGGCTTTGTATTGAAGGCTTTATGTAGATACTCAAGTGGGGGTGATACATGTTATGTGGGTAGTGTTAATATGTGGAACTAGACAAGCAACAAATAAACTATGACACCAGCAGCAGAATGTATTTAAAACTGCACATACAAGAGGTACAGTAGCAATTTCTGATAACTATTCTGGTCAGACTAAGGGCTTATTGCTGTAAGGACTGCAAATTATGCTAATTACCAGAATGTACAATCCTATTGCTAGCATGCTGGGGGCCACCCAGCATGCTGTTCGCCGCCTCCCCACCTTGATGAAGCAGAAAATGCAATTACATCGCAATTTCTGCTTCATTGTAGAAATTAGTGATGCCTCCTGCCGGTGCAGCTTAGCTGCAACCGCAGGAGGCCCGCTGCCATGCTCCCCATCGCGGCTGCATGTGACATCACACAGCCGCCATGATCACTCCCCCCACCACGCCTTCATTCATGCCGCACCGCCCCCGTTTGTGCTGCAACGCCCCTGCAACACTCCATCTCCGCCCTGGAAATGGAGCATTGCCACCCCACGACCGCCTCTGCCTGATTGACAGACAGAGGCAATCGCATTTTCTGCAGAAAGTGCGGGTGCATGCACAGGATGGGTGCTGTGCATGCGCCTGCAAGGCGATCATAATAATTCCGGTTGGATTGCGATTTGTGATCCAACCTGACTTAGCCCTTTAATTCAAGGAAGTGCTAAGAATATTGGGCCATTTAAAACTAACTGCTTGTGAAGTATAAGTGTGTTCAAATGCCGAATTACATTTTTATTTAATAGATGCATAACTGCCTGGTTTGTGGGTAGGGGCAGACCATTTTATCTGCTGAAAATATAAAAAATGGTGGAAGGTAGATGGAAGGTGTTTTAAGCTAGGCACATCTCCTCCATAGCAGGGGCCATTCATCTACTGTTGTGGGAGAGTATGAAGACCCCAGGATAAAAGATCTCAGGAAACTCCTTTGTATGACAAGACAGACATTTAGAGTGGATACGATAGAATAAATATTAGGAGCATTTCTCAGATATTTAAGTATAACAAAAATTAGTTATTCTACAGTATGTATTATTTCCTCTTGTCCATAATGCATTATTGCAGTATTTGCTGCCTTCCAAGTTGGTCATGATTTATTCTGCTGTCCCTTTTAACTTAAGTAATCTAAATGTCCCTCATTAACATTTCTACTTTTACCTTATTGTTTAACTGTATTGACTTTAAATTATTTCTTTTATATTTGTTCCCAGAGGCAGTGCAGTGTTTCTTTTATACGTGTTCCCAGAGGCAAAATATTGAAGACTGAATGTACGCAACAATAATTTAAATGTTATCCATGCTCTTCTTTGTTTTTGTTCCACATTAAAATAATGTCTCAATCAATAAACTGTATAGATTTTTGCAGCTGATTAAAATGTGCCCTTTAAAAATTGAGTGTTTTGCCTGACCCACATAACATGGTTTTGCATAGTGTTGTGAAATGAGGCAATACTCTGATTACTACTACAGTATATTCAGTCCACAATATCTCCTTTGAAGATATATTGCAAATAATTTTATAAAACTCATGAAGTTTAAATTACAATAATGCAATGATCACAGTAGCTTGTGTCCACACTATCAGTTATTTCCCAAGTATATGTAGTGAAAGGTAGCATTTTGGACTTAGATCTCACAGTAGTAGGGACGAGGGCACAAATGTAATACCGTAGCTTGCAATTTGTGAGTAGTAACATGATAATGGAGATAGTAGCCATCAAGTCGGCTTTGCCTTACAATTAATTGGCACTATCAATCTAGCAAATATGTTTCCAGAATCGTGCTAGTGCCCAGCAAGCGCAGTTGGGCTTAGGAGTGTATACAACCAAGAAATTTATTTGACTGCGATTCACCCAAAGTTTGCCTCAAACTTTACAATTACAATACAGCAGATATTATGGCATCAAATTCAACTAAAACATACATAAGTTAAGATAGCAAGGATGGGTAACTAGAACAATAGGTTTCAGAATAACTACCAAATTAAATAAGAAGGGTGGGCAATTTGAACAATGAAATAACTACATAAATGTATTAGACTCCATTAAATTGTTGATCATTATAGCGCTGATGAAGAAGGATCAGATACAAAATTAGACAAATCGTCCAATGCTGGTATGTACAAATGGCACAATTTATTGATTGGATGCTTTTGAATGCATAAGTATTGAGTACTGTGTGTGTTGTAAAGTGTTTATCTGGCAATAGTCCTTAATAATATTCTAAAAACGTATACAATTCTAATCAGGGAAATAGAGTGGCCACTTCCACTTAGAAAGACAAATGTTTAAAAAAAAATATTTTCTGCACTGCAAAGCGGCACTGACACTGAACAGGGGGGTGCCGTGGCCTCTTCAGCCAAGGGCAAATTCATAGTGAGGGTGTGATCAGTGTGATCACTTGCCCATCCAAACACACATGCAGAGGAGGCAGCTGCTTCCTGGCACCACTGATGTAGTGTGTGCTGGACTCGGGGGATGCAAGATATGGAGAAGGAGGACCTGGGCCCTTGTCAAACCCATCCAGAAATCCTGGTTCCGGGTAATAAGTATCAGCCTCCTTTCCTAGGATTCCCTGATTATAATCCATGATAAATAATTGAGATCAACAGTGAATGTATAGACTATGAAGAAATGACTCCTTAAATGGACGGAATTCCTAAAGACAAATAAAGCCAATGAAAAAAATACAGAAACATTAATTTCTTGGTTGTTTAAATCAAGGCGTAGGTTCCTGTTTTCATGGGGTTAAAGAGAATATGTGTCAAACTGTTAATAGTACATGTAGAAGTCATATAAAGACTTACAGAACATCTAGAATTTCTAATGTGAGCTTGAATTTTGTGTCCATTCACTGGTGCTGTGGTATTTGAAGACATGTGTGGACAAAATATATTAGAGAAATCAGTTTCCGTAACTTAGTAGCACTTCAAGTGGAGAGTGTAGACTAATGTCACTTTCAGATAAGACACCTGAAAACTTTTACTGTACACATCTCACAGACATTGGACGTAGCAAGGGACATACTGTACATGCTAACCAACAAAGTGAGCAATCTCCAGGCAGAAATTATTCCACAAATCTGGCTCAAATTTAAGAATTAGCCAAATGGATGACAGTACAATTATATATTAAAAACAAAACAGAGTTTGTGCTTTTGTGGAAATAGGATTCATTTAATAAATTAATTGTAACAGATTAATACATTGAAGTACAGCTGATCCTCTAATTACTGTAATTATGTTAACATTTGTTACTTAGAACCTAAGATTTTACTAATTAAAATCTTGATTTGTCAGGTTCAGTTTTGTTCTGACTGATAATTTCATATGAAAAAGTCTCATACATAGAGACAAAATGCATTGAGGACTAAGGATGAGAGGGCTTTGTTTTGATCATCCACTTATTGGTTGTTTTTTCTGAATCAACAAGATGTGTGCTCATTTTGGTCTGGACCTTTTCAGGTGCATAAGAGATTAGCTGCAGTCACATATCATGATTCCTATAGGAACATTTCCATCAGTGTGTGTGCTACCAAATGGGGGACGGCACGTTCACTCTGCAAGTCTAAACATTTTGCTACAGCATGTCTCTTATTCTGGCATACAGATGGGTAGCAACCGCTCTATGCACAGCTAATTTTGCCAGAATACTTAATGGTCCTGATGCTGTTACTACTGTACTGTACTTGCTTTTTCAGGAATATCTCCTGTGGTAAACTGTAGTATAACTTAATCTCTTACTTTAG
This sequence comes from Pseudophryne corroboree, assembly GCF_028390025.1. Taxonomy (NCBI): domain Eukaryota; kingdom Metazoa; phylum Chordata; class Amphibia; order Anura; family Myobatrachidae; genus Pseudophryne; species Pseudophryne corroboree. The sequence goes on along the minus strand of NC_086450.1, from coordinate 296,981,039 downwards.
TGGAAGAACTATACATACTGTACTAGTTACAGTGTACCTATTTATGCAACTAGGATCCCTGATTAATCAGTTTCCTTATCCACATTTATCCTTTTTTCAATATTTTCTCTTCCCCAAGATTTCCTAGACTTCAAAAAACATTAACTTGATTTTAGTCTTTTTTTTTTTTTTTGTAAAAAGAGCAAGGCATTGTAACAGAATGCTATATCCCAGGCATCACTAAAATAAGTGTCATGCTTGGTATTATTGCAATAAAATGTTTTACTCAATTTCTGGCTGAACTTTATATATTTGCATTCCAAATTGGATACATATCAACATCCTATATCCTGTAATTCCTTTCTGCTACAAGAACTCAATGTTGTGTAAATTAGATTATTTTCAATAGATCGGAGTTTCTTTTAATTATTATGACATTTTAAGCAAAATAATCATCTTAAATAAAGTAAACTTAAATACCATAATAAGTGGGTAAAATGGAGATTTAAAAGTATCAGCATGAAAATATAACGGACTACCAGCGGCCACTTAACCCTGAAAACTTTAACCCCTTCACTGCTAAGAGTTTTCCTATCCTTGTGCTTAGGTCATTTTTGTTCACATTCAGTCATGCCACATCCCAAAAGCAATATCAATTATTTTTGTATGCAGTTTGCACATGTTATATCTTGTTGTTTTGTAGAAAAACTTTGTATTTTCAGAAAACACCTTTTATTCATTCTAACATCTTTTTTTAATCCGGGTAGACAAAAAAGTGTTTTTAATGAAATTTCAAGAAAGTTCCACAAAGAAATACTCTTGCCTATAATCCACCTTTCCAAAATAGCAAACAGCAGGATTTTATGTTTAGGTTTGATCAAAAGAGTCTTCACTTGAAATGAAATGCATACATTTTACATTTTCACTGTCTTGATTTAAATGTTAACTATGGGGCAGGTTCAGACCTGATCGTTGCTTTGCATTTTCGCACTGCGGGCAATCAGGTCTGAACTGCGCATGCGTATGCCCCGCAATTCGCAGACATGATGTACAGCAGCAATGGGGAGCACCAGGCAGCGATGGAATGGTGCGACAAAGCTGATCGCACCGGCGGTCGCAAGAAGATTGACAGGAAGAGGGCATTTGTGAGTGGCAACTGACTGTTTTCAGGGAGTGTCCAGAAGAACACAGGAGGGACCAGGCGTTTGGAGGGAGGATTCGTGACATCAGCTCCGACCCGATCATCGCAGCGGCTGAGTAAGTCCTGAGCTGTGCAGAGACTGCACAAACTTCTGTTTGTACAGCTCTCCTGCACATGCGATCGCACACCTGCACTGCGGATTCCCCCTCCCCCTATAGGTGGCAACTACCTGATTGCAGGGGTGCAAAAAACGCACCCTAGCAATCAGGTCTGAATTACCCCCTATGTGTAGGAAGAATATTGATGTCCAATGACACCTACCATTTTAAAAACTAGACAAACTAATACATTAAATGAATGGTCAATTTTTTTATTTAACACAAGATGTGGAAGATTTGGGCTTCATATTCCCTCATCTGTGGACATTTTGACTTTTATGTATTGCTTCAGTTATGTACTGCTTCAGTAATCACATGACAGTAACTACTAAGGAACAAATCATTTAAATATGGAGACTTCCATCTTTCAAGACAGGTTACCCCCATGTGTGTGCCAACTGGTATGGGGGATATACTGTAGGGCACAATGGGACAATGTGCCTTTCCCCCATCTATGGAAAGCTATTTTTTTCCATAGCACTTGGTGATATTTTCTGGTGATTGAAGGTGATCACCACACAGTAGCTATTAATGGGGTCACATAACTGAAAGAGTGGACTCCCTTCTTTCAAACAAGGATGACCCCGTATTTACAGATGTAATTATTGCAACAATAGGGCACATATATGGAATATATTTATTTTCCATAGTGCAAAATAATATTCAGAGGTGATCACCAGACAATAACTACTACTGGTTCACATAATGCGAAAGTTGGGACTTCCACTTTCAAATATGGGTACCCACCTGGCTGCAGCTGTCATTATGGGGGGGGGGGGGTGATATGGTCCTGGCTTCCCTCCATATACAGTACATACATTTTATAAATTTATCATAACATGAGATAATATAGCCTGATGTACAGTATACAAGTGATCACCAGGCAATCCATACTAGGGGGCCCCATCTTTTATTATAAGGGACCACCCTCTTTCTAAAATTGGTGCCCCTTAATTATCTGTAGTCAGGTTGGCTAAGATCTTCCCCTATGCCACATTATTTTTCTGTAGTGCATGTGGTAAATGTCTCATGAACAATGTGATCACCAGATATTAACTTTTATGTGTGCATAACATTTGAAAGATGTAGTAGGATTGGACCATTAGAGGGACTTAAAATCCCTTCCCCATTGTTTTCATTATTTTTTATTTCTTAAAGTGACAGCAGCACTCATGAGCATGGCAACATCACTTCCCGATATGAGCATGTGGTTTTTGGGGTTTCCCATCTATCATTAGGACCAGTGGGGGACAGGTAAGTTTTATTTGCCCCTCAAAAAAGAGTACAAGTGGGGCTTGTCCTCCACAGTCTAACAATATACCTAGAGGATGAGCCCCACTCATCCTCCAAATCAGTGGAGATTAAAAATTAAAAATACTCTCTCCATTACAACCCACTAGTTATTTTCCTAAAATCTTAAAATGTTTTCTGTATGACTAAACCTGTGTTAGTCATGAGATGGATCATCAGAATGGCCGTAATCAGTGTAGAAAAAAACAACAACATATGCCTCCAAAATTTCTGTTACACCTATTTGTCCATTGTGGCATGCTGGTAGAAGATTCACTTTTTGGCAATACAAACACAGAACCTGATGATTTACCCAGTTTATATTTGTGAAAAAGTGAACTCCTGGCTTGTTCTTTTGTTTCCGAGTAGAGTTCCTAAATATTCTTTCATAAACATAAGCTTCAGAAGAATTAACCTTGATCTGATATTGTGTCTATTACTAACTGAGAAACACCAGGTGGCAATCAGTTTTCTGGAGACCAAAATACATTGCAGTATATTTAAATATCTTATCAACTGTCTCCAGCATGGTAGATATATTTTGCTTGTGAATTCGATGAGTAGTGGGCAGAACTGCTGATTTGGCATAGTGCTCTATCATGTCCCACTTTGACCATTGACTATGACAGTAAGCTTTACAACACTTGAATACATATAAGATAAGTAGGGAGGAAGTTAGTCCCACACCAGAAATGTAAAGGTTATATAGCCTTGTCTAGAGTATATAATAGGGATTGTATGTGTGGTGCTACTGTCACAATCAAGCCGAGACTGAGTTTTCCCTGCTGTGTGCTCACTCACTTGTCCCAGTGCTCCATTCCTCAGCATGCTGCTTCTGCCTCTGCTTCATATCTCAGCATTATCCCAACCGTTGCTGCATAGCTCTTTCCTCTTCCAGTAAAGTTTGCTTGGGTCACGGCATCCACGTGTGTAGCTTCCTGCCAGTGACAGTCTTTGGGTGCAGCCATCTTGGAGGAAGTCACCTGACCACTGAAGCACCAGTGGTAAGTCAAGATTGATTTCCAAGCAGCCACAGCCAATCAAGGAGAGGCAGGGGGTATAAATGAGGTTTCCCAGCAACCAGAAGGCGCCAATGCAATGTTGTCTTGATCCTTGCTGCACGCAGTAAGTGTTCTCCTTTTCAGCATTAAAACTATTGATGCAGTTTTGTACTATTGATGAAGCATGCACACTATTGTGCATTATAAAAAACATGTCGTTCATATACAACTAAAGGTGGCACAAATATAAGTTTGAGTCCTATACAGCAGTATGAATGACTACATAGAAAAAGTATGTCTCTCAGCAGTTAATGTCTGTTGGAGTATAAAGGGATGGGGAGGAAATTGCTACTGCTATGACTCAAAATGTAGTTTGACGTGCTAGTTGTGGCATTAGAAGCAAGCATGACAACATTATCAACAGACACAGGGCCTAATTCAGCATGAGTTGTACTTTTGCAAGAATTGCAAAACTACATCTCCTTCCACTAACATGCCATCTAATGGCCATCTAGCACAGGGCAAGGTTGCCCCATTTAAAGATACAGTAGTAATATAAATATTCACATTCCATTGTATGTAGAAAAAAAACCAACAACGTATGCCTCCAAAATGTTTGTTACACCTATTTGTCCATTTTGGCATGTTGGTAGAAGATTACCTTTTTGGCAATACAAACACAGAACCTGTCGATTTACCAAGTTTATATTTGTTAACATAAGCACATTGTTTTATTAATTATAAGACATACAGTAAGTAAATAGCACTTAGCTTTAAGTACTATGTGAACTGATGCACATTATAGCATACAGTGTGAAGAGGGGCACGGTGTGGAAAACAATGAGAACTAGGGGGCACAGTATAGCATACAATGTGAACTAAAGGCAGAGTGTGGCATATAATTTATCACTTCAGGGAATTAAGAAGACTCATAATTTGCCATGCACAGTGTGTAATTTAAATCATGTTTATATTTTAGCCTCCATTAACCTTGTATTTTTTTTCTAAATTGACCTCTGTACCTACAAGGGAGTGATGGGGTCCTCAAATATATGTGTGTGTAGTGGGCCCAAAATCTCTGTTGCTGGTCTATGTCTGCCGAGCAATAAATAAGACTTAAAACTAATACAGATGTGTTCACATTGGTCATTGTTGTAAAGCATTTGCACATGCACATGCATAACAGCAGTGACTACATGCAACCAGGTGCAAATAGTCTCTCCCATGATTGCACAATGCATTTCCTATAAATCATGGATGTGACTATTTGCATGTGCCTGTAGGCAAGTACTCTAATTGCGGTGAACCAGTCGCACCCACAAATAGTTGCAGGTGTGATGAGGATGAGCATATCTGTATGTTCTTAGTCTTGAAGCAATGAGTGGAGTCCCTTGATGTCCAACTGATTGGTTTATGGAATGGTGTAGCCCAGGAGCCAAGGGTCAAAGTTTTGTTGTGCAGTAGTATACATGAGAAGAAAGATGCTTGGAATTGGAATTAAGTGTGGATAAGATAGGTAGAGGAATTTAGAACTGAGATCAGAAGGAAACAATGTGGAAAAGGGGTGAAGAGAAATGAAAAGAGGAAGAGGTAAAATAGTAAGATTCAAATGAAAATAATATAAAGAGGGTGACATACAGTAGTTGTAAGTAAGGTAGAAGGGAGATCCTTTTATGTAGAATGCTATACATACATCAATTTTTGGTCAAAAATAATTAACTGTTAATGCATGTATAGTGAACGTACAATTTTATATCAGAATGGGCATGATTAAACAAAATTGTACTATTCGCATTGGGTGATGTATCAATGTATATTGTAAAGAGGAAAATGTCATAGGATGACATATGGTTGAAAGTTAATTACATTACTGGGATGTACTCATATACACCAGAACACCAGAGACCAAATGTTATTTACCCTGTGTTCTATGTGGAATGGTTGACCTAAGGCCAGGTGCTTGGACAGAGCTTGTTTACAATACAGTCTAGAGGAGACACTGCCGATAACAGGTGTCAAATCTCATTCAATGTAGGGGAAAAATGATTGCTTGGAGGAAGTATTTAGGGCCTAATTCAGATCTGATCACAGCAGAAAATTTGTTAGCAAATGGGCAAAACCATGTGCACTGCAAGGGGGGGGGGGGGCAGATATAACATGCGCAAAGTGAGAGTCAGATTTGGGTGGGGTGTGTTCAAACTAAAATCTAAATTGCAGTGTAAAAATAAAGCAGCCAGTATTTACACTGCACAGAAACAATATAACCCACTTAAATCTTACTCACTCTTCACATGTTATATCTGCCCCCCATGCAGTGCACATAGTTTTGCTCATTTGCTAACAAATTTGATGCTGTGATCAGGTCTGAATTACCCCCTATGTTCAATCCTTCCTGCGTAGGCTTCCAGACTTTTAAGCTTCAGGTAATTAAGTGCCCCTGGGAAAACCCCTCAGAGAAACTATGGCCACTTTTCTTCCTGAAGCATGTCGTAAAAACTGGTCCAGGGATATTACAAGACCAGATCTCCAAGCTTCAAATAGCAGTAGAGATAAGAGCATCAGCCCCTGCTTGAGTAACCCAGGGACCACATAACGTAATCTTACACTCAATCCTTTCTGGTTTTTTGGAGGGTTAAAATATCTCCAAAGGGAGGGGGGGGCTGAGAGGGAGCTGCAGTGGGTATAAATATGAGAAACACCTCACAGATAGTGTTCATTGTTGTGAAGGGTTCTATAGGATTATGATTAAACCGAACCTCAGGAAGAGACTTCACTTCCGCCAGCATCCAACCCTGTCTAGGTGAAATGAACGCTGTTTTTCTACCATTTATTTGTTTTATGAAATTGTTATTACTTGTGTGACCATTTAAAACTATTATACTCTGTAACCTTTTTTTATAACTATAAGTTTTAAAGATATTCTTGAATTAAATACCAAATTCTAGTTCTGTATCTGTGCTTTCTGAACTAAGGCCCCAAGTGGTCCATGTTACCTATTTTTCAAGTATAAATAATTGAGTGTGCTGGTGAGAGCTGAAGCTTGCCCTGGGTGTCATCTCAAACAGTCACTTCAGCTGGTGACAGTAACCATGTTGATTAACTACACACGTTGTGGTAACAATAAATTATCATGGACAATGATTCTCAGATTGGCGTATCTGAGAATCGACGCACCGGAGTCATGACAACAGGTATTAGAAACAGTGAAGACTTTGTAAGATACACAATTATTAGACAGAAAATGTCAGATAATTAATACATTATAATCATTTTTGTTATATTAAGGATATAAGTTGATCATCATCATCAACAATATGTTTTGACCGAGGCTTCAGGACACATAACAGACAGAATTCTTATAGAACTAAGATTATACTTAGTCCACATTTTCATGTAGTGTGCTACACTTAATTCTGCTGAACTTAACATACACTTGCATACCCACAGTCTTCCCCTCCAGGTTTTGCAGATAGTATGTGCAATTTACATAGAACTCTAAATACTGCTTTGATTTATTGCACAAGTACAGTTAGTCAGGTCCTTAAACGTAGTGATTCCTCGTCATTTGTACCACTTTCTTGATGCATTATCCTACATGTACTGTACTGTATCTCTCTTATTAATTTGATTATAAAATCTCTCATTATCAGTGTTCCACAACCTTTTGGCATTATTTCTGCACTTATTTTGTCTACACTGTCTCTGTTTTATGTACAGTATGTCCTGCTTTCACCACTGTCCACCTCTGCAAACCAATATATCGCCTTATAAACCAATGAAAATAATATTAATTATTATAATTAATTGAATCTCTCTATTTTCTTCTCATAGATGTAAGCACAAATATGTTACATGGTAAACACTTTTGCCAAATTAAAAAAATATCACACTGACCACTCTATAATCAGTAATACATACTGTACTATACTGTCGGCAATTTATGTTCCACATTTTCATTTGCAATGCCTAATAACAATGTTTTGTGTAGTTGCAGCTTTATATTTTTATGTGTAGGTGTCATGAGCTAACACAATTACATTAATACAATCTGAACACAAAGAATGCATTATAAATTGGCCATTTAAAGAGCTTGGGGATTTGGTTATGTTGAAAAGGAAAGTGGCATTGTTAATTTAAACTCTGCTATATCCTAAATTAAAATAAATTCATTGCAAACACCAAATCAGGGAATAGAAAAGTGTTTTCAAGAATGAAAAAAGGAGTCTAACAAGAATACATCACTGTCTGCAGCATCAGCAAATCTTGATTTATGGTGAACAGTACAGCCCAAGTTCCATTTATCATACAGGTCAAAATGATGGAATTTCATGGATCACAAATAAGTAAATTAGCCTTTAATAAATAAAAAAAATATGTCAAGAGTCTTTTATCTATAGCAATAGAGAAAATATTGCAGGTCAAGTTGTACAGTACACATGGCAAAAGGTATGAAAAAACACACTGGAAAGAGCACGGAAACATTTTTTTTTGAGAATCAGCAATATTTTAACCCATCGGCAGTGTAGTCACTGTTTAACTTTTGAAATGAAAAGATTGACTTTACACAATAACGTGAAAGCATCAATATATAAACAAGTCACCCTGTTTAATGATTTTTTATGTTTTTCTGTGTTCTGTTAGAATCCACACTTTATTCTGACAGGCTATACTTCTGCCACAATGGTAACATAGAAACATACAAACCTAGAATTTGATGGCAGATAAGAACCACTTGGCACATCTAGTCTGTATCTTTTTTACCCTTTAGGAAATCTCAGCCATTTTTGATCCTTAGTTCTATGTAAGTATATTCATATGCCATACCTACCAACATCGTGATATAAAAAAGAGGGACTTGTTAAGAGCGGCAAAGCCGTGAACCCCTGAAAAGAGGGTGTGACCTAAGGAAATGGGGCATGTCTTTGCAGGAGTGCCGTGACTACGAGTTATGCCCCCAGTTTCTGTCACTGTGGGGGCATTGCCAGCCCCCAGCCCCTCTATCTCCTGTAAATAGATGCTGTGCACATGCATGCAGCATCTATTCAATGCTGCTCTGCTAAGCAGGACAACGAGTGACAGGAGCCTCCCAACTGCTCCCACCGTGGGACACTGCAGTCCGCTGGTGGGACAGTGGGACAGTCCTGAAAAAGGGGGACTGTCCCGTGAAAATCTGGACAGTTGGGAGGTATGATATGCCTATCCCAAGCATGTTTAAATTGCTTTATTGTCTTAGCCTCTACCACCTCTGACAGTAGACATTTCCACTTATCCACTACCCTTTCTGTGAGGTAATTTTTACCTGAACCTACTGTCCTCCAGTTTCAGTATATGTATACCTAAAATTGCATTAAGAGACAGCTGCACAGTGGCTTGTAACAGGATCCCTCACCAATTGCTTGAGGGATGCTCCCTGTAAGGAATTTAGAAATTTTCCACTTGTAGTTGAATGTGCAAAGGAGCAGTGGCGCACGCAGGGAGGGTTTCCGAGCACCCAGAACCCCCCCCCCTCCACCCCCCAAAAAAAAATATATATTTTTTTGCTGCATGAGTATTATTAATGGCTGTCTAGCATCCTCTGCAGCCTGCTGTCTTCCTGGTGGCACTTGTAAGTGCTTAATAAAAGTTTACTTTATTTTAATTATAGTACATATATATCCATGTGCATACATATATATACACATATATATATATACACATACATATAAACACACACACACACATATGAGATAGATAGATATATATATATATACAATAAAAAACATCCGGCACTCTGATTAAATGAAAAAAATGCCAGGGTGCCCTCCTAATGATCATGTAGTAGAAGTATCCTTCCCCACCTGTGGCTCAGGTGTTTAGCAGCGAGGGAAGAGAGGCGGCACTCCATGGACTTGTGAAAAAACTTTTTAGTGTTTAAAACATGATGGCAACACATAACATTGTGTCCAAAAAAAAGCAACAAAGGTACAGGTATCTTACAATGTTTCAAGGCATGGCAGCCTTTTCATCAGGTAAGTAAACCCTAGTGCTGTGAGAAAAACTTTTTGGTTCTTTGTATTTTCTCACAGCACTAGGGTTTACTTACCTGACGAAAATGCCGCTTTGGTCATTGAAACGTTGACACACTAGACTTGCTTGTCTGTCTTCATTTGCGCCGAGAGTGCCGCCCGTTTCTGCACTATATACATTAGGATACAGCTGCGCTGTGTACTATTGGGAAGGCACCGGCATTACCATCATCTTTACACTAATCCTTGGGATCTGGGAGTGCCGTGGACTTTGCTCAGCTATATATATATATATATATATATATATAGTCCTCTTGTGTAAAACATACCTTCCAGCAGCCGTCCACATAAAGACCAGCACACGGTGCATGACCACCTTCCTCAAGGGCTCCATGGTCATGCACCGAAATGGCTGTCGGGCTTAAACATGAAAGGATGATGTTCCTGCAAGCTGACACGATAAGTTCATGGTTTCAAGCTTACTCATATCTATTGGAAATGTGATCATGATTGTTGCTGCATGAAATTCTGTTTAGATCAATTTTGCACTTTATGAATACTTAAAGAATTTTTGGATATTTATACATGGTGTGCTGGTCTTTATGTGGACGGCTGCTGGAGGGTATGCTTTACACAAGAGGACTATATATTGAATTATAAGGCTTCAGCACCCGAACTTACACTTCTGGAAATGAGTGCGTTTTTTTCCACTGATGTTTATATATATATATATATATATATACACATGTGTATATATACGTGTACTGTATGTATATATATATATATATATATATATATATATATATGTATGTATGCATGTTTAATATGCTATGTCTATGTGTATATGTATGTATATACTGTATATATGTGTGTGTATATATGGTATATATATGTGTAGATATGTATATATATATATATATATATATATACACACACACACACACACACACAGATACACTAGTTTTACGGACCCAGCATATACTGGGTCACCTCAGTCCCCACCCCCGTGATTTGCTCCACCCAGTTCTGGAAACCCCCCCATGCAAATCCTGCATTTGCCACTGAGGACCCCTCGCAATTTACATCAGGAAGATTAAAGTCTCCCATGATTATGACCTTTCCCTTTAAAGCCATTTTAGTGATATCCAGCAATAGCTTCCTGTCCAATTCCTGCCCCTAGCCTGCTGGTCTATAGATAACCTCAGTGTGAATATTGTCCTTCTCCCCCGTTTCTATGGTAACCCAAAAGGCCTCAGTTTATTCTTCAATATTTTCTATTAAAGTAGAATTTATGCTTTTTTTCACATACATAGCTACCTCCTACTCCAATTTTTCCAATTCTGTCCTTCCTAAATAAATTGAATTTTGGTATAGCTATATCCCAGTCATGATTTTCGTTTTGCCATGACTCTGTAATAGCCACAATATCCAGATCAATATCACAATTAGCTCTCAAATTTTATGTCCTAAGCTCCTAGCATTTGTACACATACAGTAGCTTTAAGATTTTTGTTAGTGCATTTGTTATTCCTAGCCATGTTCAGACAGTAATTAAAATTTAAGTAAAAAGTAAAAATTACCTGTTTGAGGATGTTGTTCAATGTTTAGTCAATTTATTTATTTTATTTTTGTACTATTCAGAAATCACACTTTGTCCTTTACAACACAGCTGTACCTCACTCAATCTAAACATACTGTATAGGGCCTAATTCAGTAAGTGATTGCAAAGGAGGAGGTGCATATCACTTCCTATCTGCATCTGCAATGCGATCGCATCTGTGATGAACATTGTGACATTTGCTCGTAATGTATGTATGAGCTTACTCAGACTTGCCATCGCAGGGCAGCTGTGAGACTAAAGGCCCGTACACACTGGTCGATATATCGGCCGTTCTCCTGAACGGCCGATATATCGCGGGACCATCGGCCAGTGTGTACGGCCGATACGTCTGTGAACTCCGTCGTTCACAGACGTATCGCGTCGGCTGTGCAGCACAGCCGACGGCCAATATATCTACCGATATATTGGCGCGTCGCTGTGTGTGTACGGGGCGATCGGCCGACCGCCCGTACACATGCTGCGGCGGCCTGCGGTGATTGACAGGTGAACTGGGCAGGCGTGTGTACACACCCGCCCAGTTCATGACGTCAGTCCCCGACGGATCGAGTAGTGTGTATGCTGAACACACTGCTCGATCCGTCCATAGATATATCTGCAGATCAATTGATCTGCAGATATATCTGTTAGTGTGTACCCACCTTAAGGCAACTATATTTTACGATGCAGTCCTTTGCCTTGGCAGTCCTGGAACACCGTGGTGACACCCCCCCATTTCCAACAGCGCCATCACCCCTGCCCCTTCTCTCCCCGTGAACGCGTCTGCCTGTCGGATCATTGCAGGACCCATTTTGCACACTTTTGCAACTCAGGTCCCGTGCATGCGCACTTTCCCGGCCATCGGGAAACTGCAGTAAGAATCACATAAGTGATCTTTACTGAATCAGAGCCATAGTATTCTGTTTAAGATAGGCTACACGTGGCCACAATTGGCCAAATGTTCAAAGGAACATGCTGGAACTGGTTCCAGTTACGTGATCAGGAACTACAGTATTTAATTCGGTTTCCAGACATCTGAATGTTAACAAAAAAGCTATGTTACAGATGTACAGCTTCCATGGACAACTGGCGAAGTTGCAGTGATATCATCTTGCTTGTGGTGAAGGCAGTAGTTGAGAAATCCTTGTCTCCGCTGTCATCCTTTAGTAATAAATCATTAATAATGATGTACGGTTATCTGAAATACCAATTTGTATTTGACAACGAATGCAAGTGATCTTATATTATTAATGGGCTTTATAGACATGTTTAATAAAAATAAAATGCAACAAAATAAAACACAAGTTGCAACAAAACTATAACATTTCCTATTCAAATCCTTTACCAATCTAGCTAGTAATTGTCAGCTTGTTTTTTCTCGTACCACGTTCACATTGTCATTAACGAGTCACACATGGGAATTGGATACGGGTCCTTCCCGTGTGTGACTCGGCATTGGACCCTGAGAACATGCTTCCCGACGCGGCAATATGCTGAGTCATGTTGCCATCCAGCGGCGGGGCCAGAGGCGGCATCGGGGGCAGGTGCAGAAGATCATTTCCGCGCCACCTCTTCCTATGCTGTGAACGGGTGCCGGGTCGCATCAACCCAGGTAACCCATTCACACTGTGCCTGACCCGTAATTACCTGGGTAAAACCCTTCTTTATTCCTGCAGACCGCTAAGTTCCCACCATTGGATATAATGGAGCGCCTCTGTGCTACATTGTATCTCCAGTGCGCCGCCTGGAGTCCCGCCAATCGGGGAAAGGGGTCCCATGTGTAAACATGGGACCCCTTTCAGTGCGTGGTCCGGGTTTTTCATTTTTTTTTGTTGCCAAGTACGTGGATTACAAACAGAAGAGGACCGATCTACACAGGATTGTTGTGAGTATAATTTTATTTATAGGTACCCATGGATTCTACTGGAAAAGAGGACCGTCTGCTTCGTGTCAACATCGGTAAGTATGTGTATATGTAGGTGTGCATGTATGTAATAAAATTTAACTTTCAAGGTGTGTGTGTTTTGTTTTTATTTGGGTATTTTTTTTGTAGTAGAACTACAGGTACCAGCGGGCCTGTTTCCCCCCCACATACTGGTACTTGTGGTCCTCCAAGTACCAGCTTGCGGGGGAGGCTTGCTGGGACTTGTAGTACTGCTACAAAAAACAATATTCTTATTTTTACACAAAAGGCTATCAGCCCCCCCATCCGCCGCCATTGGTTGGGGGGACAGCCTTCGGCTTCACCCCTGGCCCTTGGGTGGCTGGAGGGGGGACACCTTGATTTAAGTAGTGATGAGCGGGTTCGGATCCTCGGGATCCGACCCGCCCGAACTGCACCTTTTTTTTACACGGGTCCGAGCGACTCGGATCCTCCCGCCTTGCTCGGTTAACCCGAGCGCGCCCGAACGTCATCATCCCGCTGTCGGATTCTCGCGAGATTCGGATTCTATATAAGGAGCCGCGCGTCGCCGCCATTTTCACACGTGCATTGAGATTGATAGGGAGAGGACGTGGCTGGCGTCCTCTCCATTATATTAGAAAAGAACAGAGTAAACTGAGTAACTTAGTTATGTGGGGAGGATTGGGGACGGGGAGCAGCTGTTAGGGAGTACAGTGCAGGGTTTACCACCAGTGAGTTAGTTTAATCCTTTTTTTCTCTGCCTTAAAAAAACCGCTCCACCATATCTGTGCTCAGTGTGCTGCACTGCTGCATGATATATCTGTGCTGAGTGCACTGCTCACACTGCCTAATTGTGGGGACCGGGGAGCAGTTATAGCAGGAGTACAGTGCACAGTTTTGCTGACAGTGACCACCAGTCCAGTATACGTTTGTCTGCCTGAAAAACACTCCTGTGGTGGCTTTTTTTTTCCCTTCATACTAGTTTAGCAGTCTGCTGACAGTGTCCACCAGGTCCGTTATATACAGTATATTATATATATAAGCAGTACGGTAGGCCACGGCTGTACCTACCTCTGTGTCGTCAGTGCACTCGTCCTCCATAAGTAATATAATACTATACTATCCATCCATCCATCTACATTATTGTATACCTACCTGTGGTGGTTTTTTTTTCTTCATACTAGTTTAGCAGTCTGCTGACAGTGTCCACCAGGTCCGTTATATACAGTATATTATATATATAAGCAGTACGGTAGGCCACGGCTGTACCTACCTCTGTGTCGTCAGTGCACTCGTCGTCCATAAGTAATATACTATACTTACTATCCATCCATCTACATTGTATTGTATACCTACCTGTGGTGGTTTTTTTTTTCTTCATACTAGTTTAGCAGTCTGCTGACAGTGTCCACCAGGTCCGTTATATACAGTATATTATATAAATAAGCAGTACGGTAGGCCACGGCTGTACCTACCTCTGTGTCGTCAGAGCACTCGTCCTCCATAAGTAATATAATACTATACTTACTATCCATCCATCTACATTGTATTGTATACCTACCTGTGGTGGTTTTTTTTTTCTTCATACTAGTTTAGCAGTCTGCTGACAGTGTCCACCAGGTCCGTTATATACAGTATATTATATATATAAGCAGTACGGTAGGCCACGGCTGTACCTACCTCTGTGTCGTCAGTGCACTCGTCGTCCATAAGTAATATAATACTATACTTACTATCCATCCATCTACATTGTATTGTATACCTACCTGTGGTGTTTTGTTTTTTCTTCATACTAGTTTAGCAGTCTGCTGACAGTGTCCACCAGGTCCGTTATATACAGTATATTATATATATAAGCAGTACGGTAGGCCACGGCTGTACCTACCTCTGTGTCGTCAGTGCACTCGTCGTCCATAAGTAATATAATACTATACTTACTATCCATCCATCTACATTGTATTGTATACCTACCTGTGGTGGTTTTTTTTTTCTTCATACTAGTTTAGCAGTCTGCTGACAGTGTCCACCAGGTCCGTTATATACAGTATATTATATATATATGCAGTACGGTAGGCCACGGCTGTACCTACCTCTGTGTCGTCAGTGCATTCGTCCTCCATAAGTAATATAATACTATACTATCCATCCATCTACATTGTATACCTGTAGTGGCTTTTAGTTGTGCGCATTAAAATATGGAGAACAAAAATGTGGAGGTTAAAAAAATAGGGAAAGATCAAGATCCACTTCCACCTCGTGCTGAAGCTGCTGCCACTAGTCATGGCCGAGACGATGAAATGCCATCAACGTCGTCTGCCAAGGCCGATGCCCAATGTCATAGTACAGAGCATGTAAAATCCAAAACACAAAAGATCAGTAAAAAAATGACCCAAAAATCAAAATTAAAAGCGTCTGAGGAGAAGCGTAAACTTGCCAATATGCCATTTACGACACGGAGTGGCAAGGAACGGCTGAGGCCCTTGCCTATGTTCATGGCTAGTGGTTCAGCTTCACATGAGGATGGAAGCACTCATCCTCTCGCTAGAAAAAAGAAAAGACTTGCGGCAAAAGCACAGCAAAGAACTGTGCGTTCTTCGAAATCACAAATCCCAAAGGAGAGTCCAATTGTGTCGGTTGCGATGCCTGACCTACCCAACACTGGACGGGAAGAGCTTGCGCCTCTTTTTTTCTTTGCGTCATGTGCTGTTTGGGGAGTATTTTTTGGAAGGGCCATCCTGCGTGACACTGCAGTGCCACTCCTAGATGGGCCAGGTGTTTGTGTCGGCCACTTGGGTCGCTTAGCTTAGTCACACAACGACTTTGGTGCAGCTCTTTTTTTCTTTGCATCATGTGCTGTTTGGGGACTATTTTTTTAAGTGCCATCCTGTCTGACACTGCAGTGCCACTCCTAGATGGGCCAGGTGTTTGTGTCGGCCACTAGGGTCGCTTAGCTTAGTCGTCACACAGCTACCTCATTGCGCCTCTTTTTTTCTTTGCGTCATGTGCTGTTTGGGGAGTATTTTTTGGAAGGGCCATCCTGCGTGACACTGCAGTGCCACTCCTAGATGGGCCAGGTGTTTGTGTCGGCCACTTGGGTTGCTTAGCTTAGTCACACAACGACTTTGGTGCAGCTCTTTTTTTCTTTACATCATATGCTGTTTGGGGACTATTTTTTTAAGTGCCATCCTGCCTGACACTGCAGTGCCACTCCTAGATGGGCCAGGTGTTTGTGTCGGCCACTAGGGTCGCTTAGCTTAGTCGTCACACAGCTACCTCGTTGCGCCTCTTTTTTTCTTTGCGTCATGTGCTGTTTGGGGAGTATTTTTTGGAAGGGCCATCCTGCGTGACACTGCAGTGCCACTCCTAGATGGGCCAGGTGTTTGTGTCGGCCACTTGGGTCGCTTAGCTTAGTCACACAACGACTTTGGAGCAGCTCTTTTTTTCTTTGCATCATGTGCTGTTTGGGGACTATTTTTTTAAGTGCCATCCTGCCTGACACTGCAGTGCCACTCCTAGATGGGCCAGGTGTTTGTGTCGGCCACTTGTGTCGCTTAGCTTAGCCATCCAGTGACCTCGGTGCAAATTTTAGGACTAAAAATAATATTGTGAGGTGTGAGGTGTTCAGAATAGACTGAAAATGAGTGGAAATTATGGTTATTGAGGTTAATAATACTATGGGATCAAAATGACCCCCAAATTTAAGCTGTTTTTTAGGGTTTTTTTGAAAAAAAACACCCGAATCCAAAACACACCCGAATCCGACAAAAAAAATTCGGTGAGGTTTTGCCAAAACGCGTTCGAACCCAAAACACGGCCACGGAACCGAACCCAAAACCAAAACACAAAACCGGAAAAATTTCAGGTGCACATCACAAGATTTAAGGGGTCCCCACTCCTCCAGGGTATCCCGGCCAGGGGTGACTAGTTGGTTATTTAATGCCAGGGCCACAGGGACCAATATAAAAGTGTCCCCCGGCTGTGGCATTATCTCTCTGACTAGTGGAGCCCGATGCTGGTGTTAAAAATATGGGGGACCCCTACGTGTTTTGTCCCCCATATTTTTTGCACCAGGACCAGGCGCAGAGCCCGGTGCTGGTAGTTAAAATATGGGGGAACCCCTGTCAATTTTTTCCCTGTATTTTTACAACCAGGACCGGCTCAAAGAGCCCGAGGCTGGTTATGCTTAGGAGGGGGGACCTCACGCAATTTTTTTTTCTGATTTTTAACTCTTTCCCACCCCTTCCCACTGATAAACATGCACAGATCTCACTGATCCGTGCATGCCTATCAGAACACGGTTAAAAAAAAAAGCAGGTCTATTTGAAAACTGCTTTTTTTATGATTTGTATTTTTTCACGGCAGTGTTTGGCTATTGCCGGCAGTGTTTGTGAATTCGATTTTTTGGTAAATTACCGAGTTGTATAAATTAACAGGCGTATTTGACCAATGGTGTATTGATTTGTATTTTTTTTCTTTGCCTTACAAAAAAATATGAATGCCCTCATCACTGCCGAGATTTGAGTTTAGTAAATTCCCTAGATGACACTTTGATGAAAAAACACCAACTCGGTCAAAATCGGGAGCTTAGTAAATATACCCCATGATATCTTTATCTTGACCAATTCTCAAACCCATACCTGGCCATTACCTCAGCCACTTCTACAGATGGGGGTGTACGTTAGGCTAAATGTACAAGCATTATGCCCTCTATTTATGTGCCTACAGTGGCAAACAATCTTTAATCTTTGTCTTTTTGAAATTGTTCATTTGTATTCAGCACTTTACAGGCCTGTCCAGTGCCCGGCCAATACCTGGTCATTACCTACACACATTAAGCCTTCTATTTATGTGTCTAATGTCTACACACATTATGGCCTATTTATGTTTAAAAATGTAAGAAGCAATGTAAACTGTAAAGATGTTATATTTAAAATGATACATGTGAGGTAACGTACATAGCTTTTTCAGAAACAATAAAACCAAAACTTTTTGTCAAAAACAATAAAAAGAAAACTTTTTGCAACATATCCCTTGTGTCCTCTACTGTGTCATAGTAGATAAGTTAGCAGTGAGGGTGTTGCGGATTTCCTCAGCACTGCCACTACTTATCTCCACCTCATAGGCTGCTTCTGCTGCTTCTACCGGAGTATTGCACAGTTCAGAGTGTTTATTCTGTATCTCGCAAAAGTTGTGGAGGATACAGCAAGCAGCAACCACATTTGGCACCAGGGTGATGGCAATGTCATTGTGCTTTAGTAGACACTGCCAGCACCCCTTCAGTCTCCCAAAGGCATTCTCCACCACCATCCTGGCCGAGCTGAGAGTGTGGGTGAAATGCACTTGTTTTGGAGAGAGTGGGACATGCTGTGTGAAGCTCTTGAAGAGCCAACACCTCAAAGGGTATGCCACATCTCCAATAAGGTGGACTGGGATCTTCACTCTATCAACAAACTTTGATTTCTGTAATGGGAGCAAAAAATTAATATATAGTGTAGGTGGCATACATAATGTTCAGAAAAGTACAGGGAATAATTAGGAATACCAACAATCTAATGCTTACATGGCTCAGATAAGTATCATAAACCCTCCAACCCCTCCCCTTCCATCTAACCCTCCCTTTCCTCAGCCTAACCCTACCCTCCATCCATCCATACCTACCTTTGCGGTCACAGCTGTGAAGATCCTCACTGCAAATCTTTCCCATATTTCATGGTGAAACAAAATGGTGTCAAACTTGCGTGCCTCCAGCTGTTGGTGACCTACACATGCCAGCATGCCCTGCCACAGTTGCAGTACACCCAAATAGAAAATTTGTGGCAGGGGCATGCTGGGACGTTTAGTTCCACAGCAGCTATAATTTAAGACACCTGCTACACAGCGTAAGAGGCCGGCCCAATACCATAATTGCAATCTTTTGTATTATTATACTGCTGTGAAAAATATAACCCATCAAAAGAGATATATTTATCTCTCTAGGGAACAACCAGCGATGTTGGTTCTCCTCTGCAATCTGGAACAACTCAGAGTTGCCAAGTACCCAGGAGTCATGAGCACGACTCGGCCAGCCAATAAAGACATCTGTGAAACTGAACAGTATACGTATTAGCTGTGGTTAACAATACACATCATGGGCCCAGCATATGACTCACATTAAAACACACCATACTACTTACCAATACTTATGGTCCACTATAGCCTGCCGGATGATGGAGTGCCAGCCTTTTCGGTTAGAGTAATCGGCTGGGTTGTCTCTGGGGGCAATAATGGGTATGTGGGTCCCATCTATGGCTCCAGCACACTGAGGATATTTACGTCGCAAGAAACCTTTTATAGTATCATCCAGCCGGGCACCTTGTGGTAAGGAGATGAAGCGGTGGTAAAGGGTATCCAGCAATGCCTGGGTCACTTCCCTCACTAGCACACACATCATCAATATGCCAATACCAAACAAGCAGGAGATGGTGCGGTATTCCCCCGGGGTTGCATACAACCACAACACAATCGCCGGTCTCCTGCATGGCTCGAAAGTCTTGCGGTAGTTGGTGCTTCCCTTGGTGAGTGCTGGGTTGAGAAGTTCCAGCAGGTAGAAAAATGTACCACGTGACATCCGAAAGTGTGCCATCCACTGCTCTGGCTGATAAGCATCCACGGTCGCCCAGACTTGCCCATGCCTGCGGTCTCTGGTCCACAACGATCGATTAGTCGCGCTGGTAAATCTCAGGGTAGATGTAATGCTGCCCAAAATCAGGGCTCTCCTCCTGCGCAAATACTGGCATCAAAAATTAGCCCTCTCTGCCAGAAATTGCTCCATTCTCCTCTTGACATAAGACTGTGCCAGGTAGCACAGTGCAAGCAGCTGCATCAGGCTTTCATTTGCTGTGTGAAACAGCAAAAAACAGCAAGAACTCCGGAACTCCGGAAGGTCCGGTGCTAGGGTGTTTGGCTCCCTCTTGCAAACTATAAATTTGCGCCCTCCTACAAATGGGAGAGGCAGTGGGTGAAACTTGTGGAGAAGCAGTAGGTTACCGGCAGGGGTGGATCCAGAACAAAATGACAGGGGGCACCATGACAGAGTAAGGGGAGAAGGGCTATTTGCGCACACATTCCTGTTAAAAATGTTTTAACAATAATATAACATATAACTATACGGGATGTAGTTATGTGACCGGCGTTCAGGAGACTACCGGTCACATTACCTCCCCCTACATCCTACCCCCTCTAGATCCTGACAGTCTGCATGCCAGCTAGCAGGGACTATTGCCACTTCTGGGCGTCCACGACACCTATAGAGTGGGAATAGAACCTGTGTAGACTGCAGGTCGCCACGAGCCCGCAAGGGGCTTGTTGCGCTTACCCCCATCGGCATTCCGCCACCGGGATCCAGCGGTCGGGATGCTGACCCGGCGCCGATAACCTGATCCACACCCAAATATACAGATGTAGCCATGCTCATCTTACTGCGATGTGGCATGTAGTATCACAGCATGCTGCATGGCGTGCCATGGCAGCAAAGATGAGCATGGCTACATCTGTACTATAGTAGTTTATTTGTATATATATTTGTATATATACACACACTCACATAAAATAGAAATCTAAAAGTATTATTAATAGAAAATGATGCTCAATGACATGTCTCAGATGTATTATGCGGTGCTGTATTGTGTCTGTTGGTCTGCACCACTTCTGATGGCAGCTGCCAGCCATAGTGGGGGGAGGAGAGGCATAGGCACACATGAGGAGGTAGCAGAGGTACAGATGGGGAAAGGGGCAGAGTCACACATGAGGAGGGGGGGAGAAGGGACTAATGAACATGGTGGCAGAGGCAGAGCCGTAAACAGACATTTTGGTGCCCTGTGCCGAAAGAGAATTGGATCCCTAATCCCCCCTCCACAAAAAATATAGAGGCGTAGCTTCATGGGAAAGGGGCATGGTCACAAAATTATACCAATTAATATTACATTGCATAGTAGTCTCCATTATTCAAATTACTCTATGCAGTAGTGCCACTTGGGTATGGGTCATTGGGTCGACAGTCATTAGGTTGACAGTCATTTAGTCGACCACTATTGGTCAACATGCATTAGGTCAACAGGGTCATTAGGTCAACATGTACTAGTGACGGGGAACCCCAATTAGTTCACTGTTTCCCCTCGCATGGCTCGCTTCACTCGCCATGCTTCAGTCAAGTTCCTCGCTGCGCTCGGCACATGTTACCATTTCAAATTGTAGTCCACATGGATCGTAAAGTATGAAAAAGACCAAAAAGTGAAAATTTTTTGAAAAACTCATGTCGACCTTTTGAACTGTCGACCTAGTACATGTAGACCTAATGACCATGTCGACCTAATGGCCCTGTTTACCTAAGGCCTGTCGACCAATAGTGGTCAACCTAATGACTGTCGACCTAAGTGGTGTCAACCTAATGACCGTATCCCTTTCCACTTATACAAATTATACCAGGAAGAGCTCCTTATACACATTACTCAAGACAGAGACCCCTTTTTACACATTATGGTAGCAAAGCCCCCTCTTTACACATTACTGCGTCAGAGTCCCCCTCTTTACACATTACGACAGCAGAGTCCCCCTTTTTACACATTACGGCAGCAGAGTCCAATTTTTACGTATTACGGCAGGAGAGTCCCCAATTTACACATAACGGCAGGCAGCAAAGTTCCCCTTTTTACACATTACAGCAGAAAAGTCAGAGGGGGAGAGAGAGATTGAGTGAGTTTGTGTGTGATGGGCGGTGGGGGGGAGGTGCGGAGCACAGGGGGTAGAGACTGCACATTGCTGCCCGCTGTATCTATTAGCAGCGGTGGATGCGGACAACGCAGGGGGATGTGCTGGATCTCTTCACTGCAGGAAATAACTGAAGAGGTTGGGGAGGTGCGAAGTGCATGGGTTAGAGACGGCACACTGCTGCTCGCTGTATCTATTAGCAGCAGTGTTTCTTTGTCGCTGTCACAGTCCGGCGGGAGACTGGGCAGGGGAGCCGACTCCTACCTGTCCGGTCCCTCTGGAAGGGTCCAGCTAGCGGAGGTGTGGGCTGCTGGCACCAGGCGGGGTGTGCTGGGAGGTCGGTCAGGGGCACTGGATGGCAGCTCTGTGGACTGGCAGCGTGTTCCTCCGGCAGAGTGAGCGGTGCTGCTGTGGAGACAGGGCTTCAGTGATCAGGCTGGCTGTGTTCCCAGCGCCGGGTTCCGGCAGAGCCATCTTGGATGTGGGCAAAAAGCCTGTCTTGCCCACACTTCGCCTATTTATCACATTCCTGTGGCCAATTAGCTTTGAGCAGCTGCTATAAGACAGGAAGGCCTGGAGGAGGGAATTCCCAGTGCAACGTCTTTCACAGTATCTGTGAAGCTAGTTCTCTGTGCTCCCGCAGTGTCTCCAGTGTCAGGTTCCTATTAGCCACAAACTACCCGAGCCTCTTGTTGCAGTTTTACGCAGTCTGCCGACTCTGTCCCCGTGACCTACCTGGCTACCTGTTTCTGGACACCGCAGTAACCAGCCATCGGGATTTCTCCACTAAGCTCTGGGTCATGGTACCGGTATCTCCAGTCACCCGCTAAACCTTCAGTCATGTCTTTATTCACCTGTCTTTGGCGAAACCTGTTAAAACTTCTCCGAAGTAATAAATGCACAAGCCCTTCATCCGTCCTGCTCATTTGTTATTTAGAGATTCAGGTGCACCAGAGTCATCTTTCCTAAATCAGGATCCACAAGAATCCTCAGACGTGACAGTCGCGGTGGATACAAGCAGAGGTGGGGAGATGTGCTGTTTTTCCTTACTGCAGGAGATGACGGGAGGAAGAAAGGTGCAAAGCACATGAGGTAGAGACTGCACTATGCTGCCCGCCTGCTACTGCAGTGTCACTGTGGATGTGGGCGCCGGCGGCAGCAGGGAGATACGTCGGCACTCCGCCTACAGTGCCTATACATTGTGGGCCGAGCACACTCGGCACACACCTAGTTATGGCCCTGGGCAAAGGTACAGATGGCATAGGGAGCAGAGGAATGGTGGGGGACAGGACTTCAGAGACACTGAAAAAGGGGACAAAGGCACGGATGAAGAATGTACTAAAGATAAATATATGAAAGTGAGCAGAGGCACTGATGGGAAAGAGCATGGTAGATGCTAGAATCAAGTTGGAGAAAGGGAGGAGCTAGGCCGGCAGGATAGTACTTTCATTATCTACGCCACCAACTACTACCTTTAGCAACCTGTAACAAGCGGAGCGGAGCGAGCCAATCAGCCCTAAGCATGGCGAGCGAAGCAAGCCTGCAAGGGTACATTTCTGGTACCTTGTTTGGGTATGGCTCCTCCCCCTGGTGGCATCAGAGGTCCTTTCTCCAACTTGATTTTAGCTATAACCGAAAGAGGACTGAGGCATAAAAGGGGGGGGGGGGGGCAGAAAAATAGTTGCTATAGGTGGGTAGCAGCAGAGCCACACATAGGGATATAGAGATAAAGGAACACATGGGGAGGATAGAAGCAGAGGCACACATAGGGATATAGAGAAAGAGGCACACATGGGCATGGTAGGAGCAGCGGCACATGGGAAAGAGACATACATGGGGTGAGTAGGAGCAGAGGCGCACATTGGCTGGGTAGGAGCAGAGGCACATGAGAAAGAGGCACACATGGGGTGGGTAGGAGCAGGGACATGGAAAAGAGGCACACATGGGGTGGGTAGGATCAGAGGCACAAATGATATGGGAAGGAGCAGAGGCACATGGGAAAGAGGCACACATGAGGTGGGTAGGAGCAGAGGCACATGGAAAAGAGGCACACATGGGGTGGGTAGGAGCAGAGGTTCTTGGGAAAGAGACACACATGGGGTGGGTAGGAGCAGAGGCACATGGGAAAGAGGCACACATGGGATGGGTAGAAGCAGCTGGGGAAGCTCTGGGAGCCCCTATCTATACCCAGTTAAGTGGAAGCAGGGGGAGAAGGAGAACAGAGGAGCTGCAGGAGACCTGGGGGCGGGGCAACACATAAAGGAGTGAAGAGAGTAAGCTGAGGAGCTGCTGGGAGATTTAGGGGTCCCCTGCCATCCACTTATGCTGGCAGGCAGGAATCCTGGATCTGTAGCAGAGTCAGACTGGTCCCATGTAGCTCCACCCCTTTAGGTCCATGTAGCTCCACACCCTCAGTGCCGCGTAGCTCTGCCCCTTTTCCAGCTGAACACTAACGTGTCGCTGTAACAGGAGAGGGGGAAGGAGGATTCATGCTGCCAGCGCAGCCGGCAGCAACAGAAGAGGCAGGCGACGCAGCAAGGATGCAAAGCAGGGAGAGCGCCTTTCCAACCTGGTGACTCCCTGCTTTGCATCCCTTTGCTGAGCGGGTAGCGCTGGGCCTGAACTCCGGGCTACTCAGCAGTAACTCGTCGGCCATGGTTAATGCAATGCTGTTAGCAGTCACCACCCACTTTTCATGACCTCATCTCTGTGTGCCATAAAAACAGTCCGTTTCTTATGACATACAAGTCTATTGCAGGGCTGACACAGATTCTGTCTGAAAGCGGTCGAATCCAGGTTAAATGTGCTGTGTGAAAGGGGTTTAGGAACTGTAACCCGGGTTTTTTCCAGATTCACAAAACTGGGGGAAAAAACGTGAATTTGAGATTTTTCTGTCTGAAATTGGTATTACATTGAAATTATAAGAACGTGAACAAAAGCAAAGGAGTTACATTTTTTTAAGTACCACCAAATAATACTTTGTGTTTTTTTGTAGTTCTTTCATTGCCATTACTGTAAGTCACCTTTCTAAAGCAGCAAATATTCTGAATAGTTTATCATTATAAAATCTGCTCTTGAAAATTATTCTACTCTTGAAAATGATTATTATTATTATTATTATTATTATTATTATTATTGTATACTGTACTTTAAACGAAACAAATAAAATGTTTTCGAATAATATGGTACTTGTAGCCCAAAATGGTATAACATTTTAATAACTTAAATAACCAACTACATTGAATATGGGTATGTACTTGCTCTTGACTTTTTTGAGGTCTTGGTTAGTGAGATCTGGGCATTGAAACTCCCATCTCTTCCTAATGCTTTGTGTGATGTAGGGTTTTAATTAGAGATGAGCGGGTTCGGTTCCACGGAATCCGAACCCGCCCGAACTTCATGTTTTTTTTCACGGGTCCGAGCGACTCGGATCTTCCCGCCTTGCTCGGTTAACCCGAGCGCGCCCGAACGTCATCATGACGCTGTCGGATTCTCGCGAGACTCGGATTCTATATAAGGAGCCGCGCGTCGCCGCCATTTTCACACGTGCATTGAGATTGATAGGGAGAGGACGTGGCTGGCGTCCTCTCCATTTAGATTAGAAGAGAGAGAGTGAGATTGATTTGAGACAGAGACACTTGATTTACTGGAGCTTAGGAGTACTGTAGAGAGTGCAGAGTTTAGTAGTGACTGACCACAGTGACCACCAGACAGTGCAGTTTTATTTAATATAATCCGTTCTCTGCCTGAAAAAAACGATACACAGTGACTCAGTCACATACCATATCTGTGTGCACTGCTCAGCCCAGTGTGCTGCATCATCTATGTATATATCTGACTGTGCTCACACAGCTTATAATTGTGGGGGAGACTGGGGAGCAGTGCCAGTTATAGGTTATAGCAGGAGCCAGGAGTACATATTATTAAAATTAAACAGTGCACACTTTTGCTGCAGGAGTGCCACTGCCAGTGTGACTGACCAGTGACCTGACCACACTGACCACCAGTATAGTTAGTAGTATACTATATTGTGATTGCCTGAAAAAGTTAAACACTCGTCGTGTGACTTGTGTGGTGTTTTTTTTTTTATTCTATAAAAAACTCATTCTGCTGACAGACAGTGTCCAGCAGGTCCGTCATTATATAATATATACCTGTCCGGCTGCAGTAGTGATATATATATATTTTTTATATCATTATTTATCATCCAGTCGCAGCAGACACAGTACGGTAGTTCACGGCTGTAGCTACCTCTGTGTCGGCACTCGGCAGTCCATCCATAATTGTATACCACCTACCCGTGGTTTTTTTTTCTTTCTTCTTTATACATACATACTACATCTCTTTATCAACCAGTCTATATTAGCAGCAGACACAGTACAGTAGTCCACGGCTGTAGCTACCTCTGTGTCGGCACTCGGCAGTCCATCCATAATTGTATACCACCTACCCGTGGTTTTTTTTTCTTTCTTCTTTATACATACATACTACATCTCTTTATCAACCAGTCTATATTAGCAGCAGACACAGTACAGTACGGTAGTCCACGGCTGTAGCTACCTCTGTGTCGGCACTCGGCAGTCCGTCCATAATTGTATACCACCTACCCGTGGTTTTTTTTTCTTTCTTCTTTATACATACTACATCTCATTATCATCCAGTCTATATTAGCAGCAGACACAGTACAGTACGGTAGTCCACGGCTGTAGCTACCTCTGTGTCGGCACTCTGCAGTCCGTCCATAATTGTATACCACCTACCCGTGTTTTTTTTTTTTCTTTCTTCTTTATACATACTACATCTCATTATCAACCAGTCTATATTAGCAGCAGACACAGTACGGTAGTCCACGGCTGTAGCTACCTCTGTGTCGGCACTCGGCAGTCCGTCCATAATTGTATACCACCTACCCGTGGTTTTTTTTTTCTTTCTTCTTTATACATACTACATCTCATTATCAACCAGTCTATATTAGCAGCAGACACAGTACGGTAGTCCACGGCTGTAGCTACCTCTGTGTCGGCACTCGGCAGTCCATCCATAATTGTATACCACCTACCCGTGGTTTTTTTTTCTTTCTTCTTTATACATACATACTACATCTCATTATTATCCAGTCTATATTAGCAGCAGACACAGTACAGTACAATAGTCCACGGCTGTAGCTACCTCTGTGTCGGCACTCGGCAGTCCATCCATAATTGTATACTAGTATCCATCCATCTCCATTGTTTACCTGAGGTGCCTTTTAGTTGTGCCTATTAAAATATGGAGAACAAAAATGTTGAGGTTCCAAAATTAGGGAAAGATCAAGATCCACTTCCACCTCGTGCTGAAGCTGCTGCCACTAGTCATGGCCGAGACGATGAAATGCCAGCAACGTCGTCTGCCAAGGCCGATGCCCAATGTCATAGTACAGAGCATGTCAAATCCAAAACACCAAATATCAGTAAAAAAAGGACTCCAAAACCTAAAATAAAATTGTCGGAGGAGAAGCGTAAACTTGCCAATATGCCATTTACCACACGGAGTGGCAAGGAACGGCTGAGGCCCTGGCCTATGTTCATGGCTAGTGGTTCAGCTTCACATGAGGATGGAAGCACTCAGCCTCTCGCTAGAAAACTGAAAAGACTCAAGCTGGCAAAAGCACCGCAAAGAACTGTGCGTTCTTCGAAATCCCAAATCCACAAGGAGAGTCCAATTGTGTCGGTTGCGATGCCTGACCTTCCCAACACTGGACGTGAAGAGCATGCGCCTTCCACCATTTGCACGCCCCCTGCAAGTGCTGGAAGGAGCACCCGCAGTCCAGTTCCTGATAGTCAGATTGAAGATGTCAGTGTTGAAGTACACCAGGATGAGGAGGATATGGGTGTTGCTGGCGCTGGGGAGGAAATTGACCAGGAGGATTCTGATGGTGAGGTGGTTTGTTTAAGTCAGGCACCCGGGGAGACACCTGTTGTCCGTGGGAGGAATATGGCCGTTGACATGCCTGGTGAAAATACCAAAAAAATCAGCTCTTCGGTGTGGAAGTATTTCACCAGAAATGCGGACAACATTTATCAAGCCGTGTGTTCCCTTTGTCAAGCTGTAATAAGTAGGGGTAAGGACGTTAACCACCTCGGAACATCCTCCCTTATACGTCACCTGCAGCGCATTCATAATAAGTCAGTGACAAGTTCAAAAACTTTGGGCGACAGCGGAAGCAGTCCACTGACCAGTAAATCCCTTCCTCTTGTAACCAAGCTCACGCAAACCACCCCACCAACTCCCTCAGTGTCAATTTCCTCCTTCCCCAGGAATGCCAATAGTCCTGCAGGCCATGTCACTGGCAATTCTGACGAGTCCTCTCCTGCCTGGGATTCCTCCGATGCATCCTTGCGTGTAACGCCTACTGCTGCTGGCGCTGCTGTTGTTGCTGCTGGGAGTCGATGGTCATCCCAGAGGGGAAGTCGTAAGCCCACTTGTACTACTTCCAGTAAGCAATTGACTGTCCAACAGTCCTTTGCGAGGAAGATGAAATATCACAGCAGTCATCCTGCTGCAAAGCGGATAACTGAGGCCTTGACAACTATGTTGGTGTTAGACGTGCGTCCGGTATCCGCCGTTAGTTCACAGGGAACTAGACAATTTATTGAGGCAGTGTGCCCCCGTTACCAAATACCATCTAGGTTCCACTTCTGTAGGCAGGCGATACCGAGAATGTACACGGACGTCAGAAAAAGACTCACCAGTGTCCTAAAAAATGCAGTTGTACCCAATGTCCACTTAACCACGGACATGTGGACAAGTGGAGCAGGGCAGGGTCAGGACTATATGACTGTGACAGCCCACTGGGTAGATGTATGGACTCCCGCCGCAAGAACAGCAGCGGCGGCACCAGTAGCAGCATCTCGCAAACGCCAACTCTTTCCTAGGCAGGCTACGCTTTGTATCACCGCTTTCCAGAATACGCACACAGCTAAAAACCTCTTACGGCAACTGAGGAAGATCATCGCAGAATGGCTTACCCCAACTGGACTCTCCTGTGGATTTGTGGCATCGGACAACGCCAGCAATATTGTGTGTGCATTAAATATGGGCAAATTCCAGCACGTCCCATGTTTTGCACATACCTTGAATTTGGTGGTGCAGAATTTTTAAAAAAACGACAGGGGCGTGCAAGAGATGCTGTCGGTGGCCAGAAGAATTGCGGGACACTTTCGGCGTACAGGCACCACGTACAGAAGACTGGAGCACCACCAAAAACTACTGAACCTGCCCTGCCATCATCTGAAGCAAGAAGTGGTAACGAGGTGGAATTC
The DNA here is from genome assembly GCF_028390025.1 of Pseudophryne corroboree. Lineage (NCBI taxonomy): Eukaryota > Metazoa > Chordata > Amphibia > Anura > Myobatrachidae > Pseudophryne > Pseudophryne corroboree. The sequence goes on along the minus strand of NC_086450.1, from coordinate 296,951,919 downwards.
AACCCTCTATATGCTTCAGAGGTTGGAGGAGCAGCAAAAGGCCATTCAAGCCTATACAATTGAGCACGATATAGGAGGTGGAATGCACCTGTCTCAAGTGCAGTGGAGAATGATTTCAACGTTGTGCAAGGTTCTGATGCCCTTTGAACTTGCCACACGTGAAGTCAGTTCAGACACTGCCAGCCTGAGTCAGGTCATTCCCCTCATCAGGCTTTTGCAGAAGAAGCTGGAGACATTGAAGGAGGAGCTAACACGGAGCGATTCCGCTAGGCATGTGGGACTTGTGGATGGAGCCCTTAATTCGCTTAACAAGGATTCACGGGTGGTCAATCTGTTGAAATCAGAGCACTACATTTTGGCCACCGTGCTCGATCCTAGATTTAAAACCTACCTTGGATCTCTCTTTCCGGCAGACACAAGTCTGCTGGGGTTGAAAGACCTGCTGGTGAGAAAATTGTCAAGTCAAGCGGAACGCGACCTGTCAACATCTCCTCCTTCACATTCTCCCGCAACTGGGGGTGCGAGGAAAAGGCTCAGAATTCCGAGCCCACCCGCTGGCGGTGATGCAGGGCAGTCTGGAGCGACTGCTGATGCTGACATCTGGTCCGGACTGAAGGACCTGACAACGATTACGGACATGTCGTCTACTGTCACGCATATGATTCTCTCAACATTGAAAGAATGGTGGAGGATTATATGAGTGACCGCATCCAAGTAGGCACGTCACACAGTCCGTACTTATACTGGCAGGAAAAAGAGGCAATTTGGAGGCCCTTGCACAAACTGGCTTTATTCTACCTAAGTTGCCCTCCCACAAGTGTGTACTCCGAAAGAGTGTTTAGTGCCGCCGCTCACCTTGTCAGCAATCGGCGTACGAGGTTACATCCAGAAAATGTGGAGAAGATGATGTTCATTAAAATGAATTATAATCAATTCCTCCGCGGAGACATTGACCAGCAGCAATTGCCTCCACAAAGTACACAGGGAGCTGAGATGGTGGATTCCAGTGGGGACGAATTGATAATCTGTGAGGAGGGGGATGTACACGGTGATATATCGGAGGATGATGATGAGGTGGACATCTTGCCTGTGTAGAGCCAGTTTGTGCAAGGAGAGATTAATTGCTTCTTTTTTGGGGGGGGGTCCAAACCAACCCGTCATATCAGTCACAGTCGTGTGGCAGACCCTGTCACTGAAATGATGGGTTGGTTAAAGTGTGCATGTCCTGTTTATACAACATAAGGGTGGGTGGGAGGGCCCAAGGACAATTCCATCTTGCACCTCTTTTTTCTTTTATTTTTCTTTGCGTCATGTGCTGTTTGGGGAGGGTTTTTTGGAAGGGCCATCCTGCGTGACACTGCAGTGCCACTCCTAGATGGGCCCGGTGTTTGTGTCGGCCACTAGGGTCGCTTATCTTACTCACACAGTCAGCTACCTCATTGCGCCTCTTTTTTTCTTTGCGTCATGTGCTGTTTGGGGAGGGTTTTTTGGAAGGGCCATCCTGCGTGACACTGCAGTGCCACTCCTAGATGGGCCCGGTGTTTGTGTCGGCCACTAGGGTCGCTTATCTTACTCACACAGTCAGCTACCTCATTGCGCCTCTTTTTTTCTTTGCGTCATGTGCTGTTTGGGGATGGTTTTTTGGAAGGGCCATCCTGCGTGACACTGCAGTGCCACTCCTAGATGGGCCCGGTGTTTGTGTCGGCCACTAGGGTCGCTTATCTTACTCACACAGTCAGCTACCTCATTGCGCCTCTTTTTTTCTTTGCGTCATGTGCTGTTTGGGGAGGGTTTTTTGGAAGGGACATCCTGCGTGACACTGCAGTGCCACTCCTAGATGGGCCCGGTGTTTGTGTCGGCCACTAGGGTCGCTTATCTTACTCACACAGTCAGCTACCTCATTGCGCCTCTTTTTTTCTTTGCGTCATGTGCTGTTTGGGGAGGGTTTTTTGGAAGGGACATCCTGCGTGACACTGCAGTGCCACTCCTAGATGGGCCCGGTGTTTGTGTCGGCCACTAGGGTCGCTTATCTTACTCACACAGCTACCTCATTGCGCCTCTTTTTTTCTTTGCGTCATGTGCTGTTTGGGGAGGGTTTTTTGGAAGGGACATCCTGCGTGACACTGCAGTGCCACTCCTAGATGGGCCCGGTGTTTGTGTCGGCCACTAGGGTCGCTTATCTTACTCACACAGCGACCTTGGTGCAAATTTTAGGACTAAAAATAATATTGTGAGGTGTGAGGTATTCAGAATAGACTGAAAATGAGTGTAAATTATGGTTTTTGAGGTTAATAATACTTTGGGATCAAAATGACCCCCAAATTCTATGATTTAAGCTGTTTTTTAGGGTTTTTTGAAAAAAACACCCGAATCAAAAACACACCCGAATCCGACAAAAAAAATTTGGTGAGGTTTTGCCAAAACGCGGTCGAACCCAAAACACGGCCGCGGAACCGAACCCAAAACCAAAACACAAAACCCGAAAAATTTCCGGCGCTCATCTCTAGTTTTAATGTGGACAATGTGTCACCAGTGTCATCGAGAGGGAGGAGCGGTTACTAATTACTCAGGCCTGGGTCTGTTAGATGAGTCTGGTGGAAGCTTGTGTCTGTGTCCCTCCCCCACCCTCACCTTTACCCATAGACAGGGATAATCCCCATAGCTAAATGAATGCCTCACATAGGCTTTGCATGAAAAAAATCACACCCATAGGCCTCCACATGAAAATAATAAAACACATAGGTTTTGCAGGGAAACAAACACACCCTTAGACCCCCACACGAAAACCCCCCACAAAGACCTATAGCCCCCAGCATAAAAAAACACCAAAACAACACATATATTTGCATGAAAAAGACGCAACCATAGGCCCCAACATGAAAATAATAAAATACAGGGTTTTTAGGACAAAATAAAAACAAAGCACATTAGCCCCTACATGAAAACCCCCCACAAGTAATAAGATAAAAAATTGCAATCAATATCAAAGCTAATCACTTACTGTCTTAAGCTGTGGTGGGCTGTGGGCTGTGGTGGGGTGCTGTGGTGTTCTCCATGTGGCTGCTAAGCTTCTTGAGCTGGCGTTGGTGTAGCTACAATCAGAATAGTGGTGGTGCAGTCATACTCAGACTAGTCCTCTCCTCTCTAATGAACAGCCTCAGCAGCAGGATGTCAGAGAGAAAGGCAGCAGGAGGCGCAGGCAGTCAAAGTGCCAACAGTGACTGTGAGTAGATCCGAACACTTAGGTCAGGCCATCATGGCCTGGGAGTGGGTGTGAGATGCAGGTGGGTGGGCAGTGGCAGCCACTGTGACCAGTCTGTGAGTGGCAACAGCGGAGGGAGTTATCACATGTGCAGTAGACATGCTGGTACCTGAGCAGCTTGGCATTGTATGCGGCTGCATACCATGCCTAATGGGCTGGCCTGCCCTGTGCTTACCTGTTGTGAGGATGCAAATTTTCTGATCACTCAAGTATACAGTTTAATATAATGGGGAACTCCCTTTACTGTAAATATACACACACAGTACACTATATCATTAACAACAGGGACGGATGTATCTAGACTTCTCTTATAGAAGGGGCGGTTTTAGAATCAATCTTTCCTCCTCCCTTTCCTATTTATTCCAACTCCTCCTTACAGTCCTGATGCCTCCCATTTTCATGCAGTGATTGCACCTAATAGCTTTGTGTATCCATTTACATCCCCATTCATTATTGATTTTTTTGCTTCTTCTAACCCCTTTTTTTCATATTATTTTCAATTTCCCTCTCTTCTCCCTTGCCATTTGATCCATCCTTAGCACTCTGCCCCCTCTCTCCAGCAGCTCCACAAGGTAGTTCTTACTTCCCCCTTGTTTCTACATTGTAGTGATAACAGTACAGTATATATACATATTAAACCTATATATATTTTTATCCCATCACATTACTTTCTCATCCCTTTAAGTTACCATGCAATATATACATTTTGCTTGACATTATCAACTATACTAGAGCTCTTTAAGTATTATATTGCACATTTGTAAATTGATCTGTTTTTTTTATTGATTTTTAGATGTTGGTGTTTTGGCTATGGCCCTTACATGTGTGGTGTTTGGTTGGCATGGTAACTGGAGGTGGGAGCGGGAGGGTAGAGGTGGGATAGCATTCTGGAAGCGCCTCCTGCCCGCCTAACGGAAACCAGAGCCGGCCTGAGCCTACTACACTGTTAGTGTATTGAGGTATGTCTTTTCTGTATTTTATGAGGGTATTAAGTCTTAAGAATGGTAATAAACCTGACACGTTGCCTCACACTTGTGGGTCCAAAGGTGATATTTGTTGTAAGACCAGTGAGTGCCTATACTTGGAATCGTTGTATTATTTATCTATGGCACCGGGGCATTAAAATTGACAGTGGAGTGTGACGGCCTTCTAGAATATGTATATACAGGGCTATTTTTCAGCCGGAATGGTCTGGAAAGCTGTTCTTGATGGTCTTATGAAAAATTATGTTATCATGAACAGCGTTCCGGAACCTCCTGTAAGCAGGGTCGCTGGCACTTTTAAACTCCCTGCCCCATGACAACACCTTCTCCCAGGCAACTCTCCTATGTACCCCATGAAGAGATGGAGAACCTGGCCAGAGAGATTGCTAGTTGGCTCCATCACCACAGAGTAGAGGACAACACAGAGCCCCTGAAGGAACCTGACGGAGAAGTGAGGCGGTAGCGCTGGGACTGGAGGAGCAGCCCGAGGAGTAGGACTTCGAAAGAGACTCCCTTGGAAAATGCAGGAGCAGAGAAGAAGCGCTGGCCAGGACCAATGTACCTGCACTCACCATAGAAGACACCCTGCTGCTGGGAGTGAGAACCTCCAGAGAAGATGGACACAGGAAGAAAGGAGAGTATCCAGGCAGAAGGAACCACCCACAATATTGCCCGACGGGACCAGCATTGCAGAGGAGGAGGACAGAGGATGTTAGGACGGCAGAACAGTGAAAGACACAGCAGAGAAGAAGGAGTCCCCTGGTAGCCGTCACAAGCCTGTTCAGGATCCAGCAGGAAGGTCCCAAAGCTGCAGGCACTGCAGAGTTTCCCTCCAGCTACCCGGCTCAAGGACTTGTGAAGGACCCTGGGAGAGAATGTGGGAACAGCACGACCGACTCTGGCTGGGACCAGTAGTGACCCTGGACAGGCGGCCCCTGGACCAAGAGCACAGCCCAGTGCAGTGCTCTGCATCCCATGTAGCATGGAAGACTTGAGGAGCTGATCGTAGGTGGCAGAAGCACGCAGCATAGGATTGAGATACTGGCCTCTATGTCCATGGGGCATAATATGGTGTTGGGCATTAATGTGTGGGGCATAATATGGTGTCAGGCATTAATGCGTGGGCCGTTATATGGTGACGGCATTACAGTGTGGGGCATTATATTGTGATGGGTATTACTCTGTTGGGCGTAATATGGTGTTGGACATTACTGTGTGTGGTGTAATATGGTGTTGGGCATTACAGTTTGGAGTGTAATATGGTGCCAGGCATCACTGTGGGGAGTTAATATGGTGTTGGGTATTACTGTCTGGTGCATAATATGGTGTTGAGTATTACCGTGTGGGGTTAATATGGTGTTGGGCATTACCGTGTGCGGCTTATGGTGTCGGGATTTACTGTCTGGGGCATAATTTGGTGTGGGCATTACTGTGTGGGGTTAATATGGTGTTGGGCATTACTGTCTGGGGCTTAATAAGGTGCCAGGGGCATTACTGTGTGGAGCATAATATGCCCCTTCCCCGTGAGACCACACAATTTTTTGCAGTGTGTGCATTATGCGCGCAGTGTCCCTTTCAAACGTTTATCCCATCAAGGGGCGCCATGTACATAGGTCTAAACTGTGTTTGAATTAAAAAAAAAGTTCACGCACCAATCGATGCCCCACCCCTTTGGTAGCTCCACCCACATTACTGCCCTAGAAAAATAGCAGTGTGTGTGTGTGTGTGTGTGTGTGTGTGTGTGTGTGTGTGTGTGTTTATATATATTCGGATTAGCGGGCACTCTTCTTCCTCAAATATACTGTATATGCTGCAGTGCCTGTTACTGGATATGTCATATACTTGAAAGCTACGGCACTCTGTGGACTTGTTGTCATCTCAAAAAATAGGCTGGTAACAACCATTATTGCAATGTTTCGGGCTTTGGCGGTAATTCAGAGTTGATCGCAGCAGCAAATTTGTTAGCATTTGTGCAAAACCATGTGCACTGCAGGTGTGGCAGTTATAACATTTGCAGAGAGAGATAGATTTGGGTTGTTTACATTGTTTCTGTGCAGGGTAAATACTGGCTGCTTTATTTTTACACAGCAATTTAGATTTCAGATTGAACACACCCCACCCAAATCTAACTCTCTCGGTACATGTTATATCTGACACCAGTGGCGTAACTAGAAATTTTTCTCCCCCAAGCCAAAAAATCCTTCGGCGCCCTCCCCCCATACACCCCATGATTGGCACTAGTAAAGGGACAAATATGCGAGCGCCGTAGGTGCGCGCCGGCAAAAAGGGTGTGTGGTTTCGTTGAAATGAGCGTGGTTTTGCGTAAAGGGGCGTGGCATTGCAGGAAAAGACTACCTTATACCCCAGTTTTGCAACCTGCACGCCCAGACGTTAGCCACCACAGGAAAGAAAAATAATCCTGATTCATGCCCCTTACATTATTTGTCATTTTTCCTCCTTATAGTAATGCCCAGTATACATTATTCCACATACTGCAATGGCCTTAGCCATTATGCCACACACAATAATGCACATGACACAATATGCACACACTGTAATGCCCCCGACACATTATGCCACACACCGTAATGCCTGTGACACATCATGACCGGAATCGCAATGCCCGTTATACATTATGCTACACACTGCAATGCCCCTGATACATTATAGCACATACAATGTCTGTGACACAGTATGACACACACCACAATGATCCTGAGACATTATACCACATACCACAATGCCCGTGATATAGTATACAACACACCGTAATGCCTGACACATTATGACACACACCGCAATGTCCCTGATACATTATGCCACACACCGTAATGCCCATTACACATTAAGTTCTACAGTAAGGCTTCTAATTACTTTTAAATTACCTGCTCGTTGCCAGGGGTTTCATGCTCTTGGTTCCATGCACGGTGCATGGGGTTTTCATGCTCAGGGTGTCATGCTCGTTGCCAGGGGTTTCATGCACTGGGTGTCATGCTCGTTGCCAGCGGTTTCATACTCTTGGTTCCATGCACGGTGCCAGGGGTTTTCATGCTCAGGGTGTCATGCTCGTTGCCAGGGGTTTCATGCACTGGGTGTCATGCTCGTTGCCAGGGGTTTCATGCACTGGGTGTCATGCTTGTTGCCAGGGGTTTCATGCACTGGGTGTCATGCTTGTTGCCAGGGTTTCAAGCACTGGGTGTCATGCTCGTTGCTAGGGGGTAGTGCTTGTTGCTAGGGCCATGCTCCCAGTGCCACATATGCCCCCAGTGCCAGATATTCCCCCACAGTGCCAGGTATATGCCCCCAGTGCCAGATATTCCCCCACAGTGCCAGGTACATGCCCCCAGTGCCACATATACCCCCCCCCCAGTGCCACATATGCCCCCTCAGTGCCTGCTCCCCCCAGTGCCAGATATTCCCCCACAGTGCCAGGTATATGCCCCCAGTGCCAGATATTCCCCCACAGTGCCACATATGCCCCCTCAGTGCCTGCTCCCCCCAGTGCCAAATATTCCCCCACAGTGCCAGGTATATGCCCCCAGTGCCAGATCTTCCCCCACAGTGCCAGGTATATGCCCCCCAGTGCCAGATCTTCCCCCACAGTGCCAGGAACATGCCCCAAGTGCCAGATCTTCCCCCACAGTGCCAGGTATATGCCCCCAGTGCCAGATCTTCCCCCACAGTGCCAGGTATATGCCCCCAGTGCCAGATCTTCCCCCACAGTGCCAGGTATATGCCCCCAGTGCCAGATATTCCCCCACAGTGCCACATATGCCCCCTCAGTGCCTGCTCCCCCCAGTCCCAAATATTCCCCCACAGTGCCAGGTATATGCCCCCAGTGCCAGATCTTCCCCCACAGTGCCAGGTATATGCTCCCAGTGCCAGATATTCCCCCACAGTGCCAGGTATATGCCCCCAGTGCCAGATCTTCCCCCACAGTGCCAGGTATATGCCCCCAGTGCCAGATCTTCCCCCACAGTGCCAGGTATATGCCCCCAGTGCCAGATCTGCCCCCACAGTGCCAGGTATATACCCCCAGTGCCAGATCTTCCCCCACCGTGCCAGGTATATGCCCCCAGTGCCAGATCTTCCCCCTCAGTGCCTGCTCCCCCCAGTGCCAAATATTCCCCCACAGTGCTAGGTATATGCCCCCAGTGCCAGGTATATGCCCCCAGTGCCAGATCTTCCCCCACAGTGCCAGGTATATGCCCCCAGTGCCAGGTATATGCCCCCAGTGCCAGATCTTCCCCCACAGTGCCAGGTATATGCCACCAGTGCCATATCTTCCCCCACAGTGCCTGCTCCCCCACCCCCCACCCCCCGCTCCTCAGTGTTGGAGGGACACGGAGCGCATAGCGCGCCTCTCCTGTGTCCCTCCTGGCTCTCCTGCCGGTCTAATAAAGGAAGTGCCGGTTCGTGAGCCAATCAGAGCTCACGAACGGCACTTCCTTTATTAGACAGGCCGGGGGAGAGCCAGGGAGGGACACAGGAGAGGCGCGCGATGTGCGCTCCGTGTCCCTCCTTACATCAGCGGGGAAGGAGACCGCAGATTGACATGTGGACGCTCATCCGCATGTCAATCTGTGCAAAATCAGTGGCGCCCCCGCAGTCCCTCGCCCCCAAGCCACCGCGAGGACTGCGGGGACAGTAGTTACGCCACTGTCTAACATCCCCCGCAGTGCACATGGTTTTGCTCAACTGCTAACAAATTTGCTGCTGCGATCAACTCTGAATATGGCCTTTATTCGCTCGTCTTCAGGTAGCACATAATGTGCTGTCTGAATACAGGCAAATAAAGCCAGATATGTTGCAATAATGGTTGTTGTAGCACCAGGGGGTATATTTACAAAGATTTGTGTTTTGGCCGTTTTGAAGGGCGTTTGAACTCGAATGGTATCGGGTGCATTTTACTGCAACTTTTTGAATCCTGATACGGTCATTCACTAAGCTGCCGACTTTTCACAATTCGGATTTTCCGATGTCGATGTGATTCGTAATATCAGGCAGTGTTTTACGGGAGTGATGAGTAAAACACTGCTTGACAAAACACAAGGAATCCCGGCCGGATCTGTGAGATCCGTGCAGGGCTTCATTGTGTACCTTAAAAAGGTTTTTAAAGTGTTTAAAATTCTGAAAAAAAATTGCGTGGGGTCCCCCCTCCTAAGCATAACCAGCCTCGGGCTCTTTGAGCCGGTCCTGGTTGAAAAAATATGGGGAAAAATTTGACAGGGGTTCCCCCATATTTGATCAACCGGCACCGGGCTCTGCGCCTGGTCCTGGTGCAATAAATATGGGGGACAAAAAGCGTAGGGGTCCCCCGTATTTTTTGAACCAGCACCGGGCTCCACTAGTCAGAGAGATAATGCCACAGCCGGGGGACACGTTTATATAGGTACCTGCGGCCCTGCCATTAAATCACTAACTAGTCACCCCTGGCCGGGGTACCCTGGAGGAGTGGGGACCCCTTAAATCAAGGGGTCCCCCCCTCCAGCCACCCAAGAGCCAGGGGTGAAGCCCGAGGCTGTCCCCCCATCCATGGGCTGCGGATGGGGGGCTGATAGCCAAGTGTAAAATAAAAGAATATTGTTTTTTGCACAAGAACTACAAGTCCCTGTAAGCCTCCCCCACAAGCTGGTACTTCGAGTACCACAAGTACCAGCATGCGGGGGTTAAACGGGCCCGCTGGTACCTATAGTTCTTCTGCAAAAAAAATACCCAAATAAAAACAGGACACACATACCTTGAAAGTACAACTTTATTACATACATTCCGACACACACATACTTACCTATGTTCAGATGCCGACTCGGCCCACGTCTCTGCCCACGTCTCGACGTCGATTCCAGGGTACCTGAAAATAAAATTATACTCACCTAAATCCAGTGTGTCGTGTCCTTTTGTAATAATCCACGTACTTGGCAAAACAAAAAATGGAAACCCGACCACGCACTGAAAGGGGTCCCATGTTTACACATGGGACCCCTTTGCCCGACTGGCAGGACCCCCCCGACTCCTGTCAAAGAGGGTCCCTTCAGCCTATCAGGGAGCGCCACGTCGTGGCACTCTCCTGATTGGCTGTGTGCTCCTGTAGTGTCTGTGAGCAGCACACGGCAGAGATAGAATGTAGCGCCTATGCGCTCCATTGTAGCCAATGGTGGGAACTTTGCGGTCAGCGGTTGACCGAAAGTAACCTCACCGCTGACCGCAAAGTTCCCACCATTGGCTACAATGGAGCGCATAGGCGCTACATTGTATCTCTGCCGTGTGCTGCCTCACAGACACTACAGGAGCACACAGCCAATCAGGAGAGTCCCCCAAGGATTCTACATGGAGAAGAGGACCGAGCCTCGTGGGACATAGGTAAGTATGTATGTATGGAGGTGTGCATGTATGTAATAAACCTATTTTTTGGGGGGTATTTTTTAAGTAGTAGTACTACAGGTACCAGTGGGCCAGGTTTTCCACCGCATGCTGGTGTTTGTGGTTCTCCAAGTACCAGCTTGCGGGGGAGGCTTGCTGGGACTTGTAGTACTGTTACTAAAAACAATATTCACATTTTTTACACAGGGCTATCAGCCCCCCATCCGCCGCCCTTGGATGGGGGGACAGCCTCGGGCTTCACCCCTGGCCCTTGGGTGGCTGGAGGGGGGGCCCCTTGATTTAAGGGGTTCCCACTCCTCCAGGGTACCCCGGCCAGGGGTGACTAGTTGGGTATGTAATGCCAGGGCCGCAGGGACCAGTATAATAGTATCCCCCGGCTGTGTCATTATGTACCTAGCTAGTGGAGCCCGGTGCTGGTTTCAAAAATATGAGGGACCCCTACTCTTTTTGTCCCGCGTATTTTTTGAACCAGGACCAGGCGCAGAGCCCGGTGCTGGTTGATCAAATATGGGAGAACCCCTGTAATTTTTTCCCCCCATATTTTGACAACCAGGACCGGCTTAAAGAGCCCGAGGCTGGTTATGCTTAGGAGGGGGGACCCCACGCAATTTTTTAATCTGATTTTACACTAAACAGACCCTTTCCCATAGATAACCATGCACAGATCTCACTGATCCGTGCATGGTTATCCAAACTCGACTGGAAAAAGCAGGTCTATTTTTTTGCTGCTTTTTTAAACGAATCGAAAAAAAACAGACCCGCACTTGAGCACTCAGAGACTAACACCCAAATACGAATGAATATTGAATGCCCCTATTGTATGAAATAACAGCCGCATTTGACCGATGGTCTATTGTTAGGGTCTCCTGCTCTGTGCTGCCACGTCGTCATGGCAACCGGGAGACAAGTGCTAGCGGAGTAACCTGAGCGTAGCTGATACTCCGGTTCGGGTCTTTTGCTGTGCAGTGGTTACAGGCTCTGTGCACGGCAGGGAATCCGGTGCTGGTTTTTGTGCTCACAGTCTGTGAGGTCTGAGTGGGGCGTGGACAGCACCTGCTACATAAACCCTCTTCTCAGGTTAGGCAGATGCTGCTGAATCTTTGTTGGTTAGTCAGTTCCTGAAAGCTAGCTAGTACTGTGTAAACTTTGTATTTGTTTGTTGCTTACTGCAAATAGGCCTTGGGATTTGGTATTACACTCTGCCAATCCAGACCTAGCAGTAAGACTGGAGTCAGTCGTTTAACCTGCTGGGGTTCTTTTGCTACTCTGTGAACCTAGCAAGTTTGCGGCTGTATTCTCAGACTTGCCTGCCAAAATCCTTTCTCACTGTGCAAGGTGTTCAGGTGTCAGTTTAGTGGCAGTAAGCTGAACCAGTGCACTGCAAGTGAGGACTAGGATTGTGGAGACTCTCCTTGTGTCTATTATTCCATCTCTGACCAAGGAGTTTACTGCCACACCCGTTTGTAACCCTTTAGGGTTTTGCTGTTGCCCTTAGCAACAGCATTTCGGGTTCTCTACGTATTAAATCACTACATCTTGCTTCTTTCCATCTGAGCATTCCTAATATTAGGGAGACACCCAGTTTCTTAGCCGTTGGGCTTCTCTGTTCACTTTGTGTTTATTTTGTTACCCTATCACCTTCTGTGTATGTAATGTCATATTCCCCAGTCTGTCTGTGAGTTCATTTGTTTTGCATCCCTCACCGTTCAGACACCAGTACATTCCTGCTGGCACTGGTGTGCATAACATATTCAGCAGCCTAATACTCCTGTTGAAATTTTGTGGGAATATGGAGCATACCCCTCAAAATACTTTGCAACAGGTGGTCGATCAGGTGCAGGTCCTGACTCGACAATTTAATGATTTGTCCATTAAAATGCACACCTCGCAGGCCGCTGGCGGAGCTCCCGCAGCAGCAGTACCTTCAGGGGTTAAGGAGCCGAAAGTAAATCTCCCGGATCGTTTTTCTGGAGATCGCTCGCAGTTCTTTTGTTTCAAGGAGAGCTGCAAGCTATATTTCCAGCTTAGGCCTCAGTCTTCTGGGTCGGCGATTCAGCGGGTGGGCATAGTGATTTCCTTGCTACAAAGAGACCCACAGGTCTGGGCATATGGGTTGCAGCCTGACTGTCCGTCGCTTAAAAGTGTTGATGCTTTTTTTACGGCACTGGGCATGTTGTATGATGACCCTGACAAGACGGCCTCAGCCGAGGCTCAGATTTCGATCCTTAAGCAAGGGCGAAGGCCAGTTGAGGTTTATTGTACGGACTTTCGGAGGTTGGCCCATGATACCCAGTGGAATGACCCAGCCCTGAGACACCAGTACCGAAGAGGTCTTTCTAACCAGTTAAAAGACCAACTGGTACAATATCCCTTGCCTGATAGCTTGGATCAGCTCATGCAGTTATCCATTCGGGTGGATAGACGGCTGAGAGAGCGCAGGGTTGAAAGGGAGACTGAGGTTTCCTTCTTTCCCAAGGGAACCTCAGACTCTGAGGAATTTTCCGAGGAGCCTATGCAGATTGGGGCTACCCGCCTCTCCTCGCGTGAGAAGACGCGGAGGAGACAGCAGGGGTTATGTTTGTACTGTGGGAATAAAGGTCATGTGGTAGTATCATGCCCAGAAAAGCCGGAAAACTTCAGGGCCTGAGGGTGATGGGAAATATCCTGTCAGGCCAGAAGTCAGAATTTCCCAAGAAGACTTTTATCATTCCGGTGACCTTGAAGATCCTCGGTCAAACTGTCAAGACTGAGGCCTTTGTGGACAGTGGGGTCGACGGGGTTTTTATGGACCGCCAATTCGCCCTGAAACACTCTGTTCCCTTAGTACACTTGGCATCGGAAATTGAGATTTGTGGGTTAAACGGGGAACCATTATCCCAGGGTAAAATTACCTCTTGCACTAGCCAGATTTCTTTGTCTATTGAAGCCACACACTCTGAAAAATTGTCCTTTTATGTGACTGTCTGTACTTTTGCCCCATTGGTGTTGGGGTTACCCTGGTTAAGGGCCCACAATCCTCAATTTGACTGGGTCTCTGGGGAGATTCTTAGTTGGGGTACTGATTGTTTCAGGAGTTGCTTGAGCCTTCCAGTCAGGCTTTCGCAGCTAAGTTTGCCAGGATTGCCAGGATGTTATGCAGATTTTGAGGACGTGCTCTCCAAAAGAGTTGCAGAGGTACTACCTCCCCATCGCCCCTATGACTGTGCCATTGATTTGTTGCCGAATGCTAAGCTTCCCAAGAGCAGGTTGTACTCCCTGTCACGTCCTGAGACTCAGGCTATGGCAGAGTACATTCAGGAGAACTTGGCTAAGGGATTTATCAGACCTTCACAGTCTCCAGTTGGGTCGGGGTTCTTCTTCGTGGGTAAAAAGGACGGTTCGTTGCGACCCTGCATCGACTTCAGGGAATTGAACCGTATCACGATTAAAAACTCATACCCACTGCCTCTCATTTCGGTCTTGTTTGACCAGCTTCGTACTGCCACCATTTTTTCTAAGATTGACCTACGCGATGCGTACAATCTAATCCGAATAAGAGAGGGGGATGAATGGAAGACTGCCTTTAATACCCACTCATAGCATTATGAATATTTGGTGATGCCTTTTGGGCTCTGTAATGCCCCGGCAGTCTTCCAGGACTTCATGAACGATGTGCTCAGGGAATATTTGGATAGATTCTTAGTTGTATACTTAGATGACATCCTAATCTTCTCCCATTCCCTGGAGGAACATCGGAAGCATGTACGCTTAGTCCTCCAGAAACTCAGAGACCACCGGCTTGGGGCGAAGCTGGAGAAGTGCGAATTTGAAGTTCAGCAAATCGCATTTCAAGGATATATTATCTCCCCAGAAGGTTTCCAAATGGAGGGTTCCAAGGTACAGGCAGTCCTGGATTGGGTGCAGCCCACTAGTTTGAAGGCGCTTCAGCGTTTTCTGGGCTTTGCAAATTTTTATAGACGATTTATCGCTGGATTTTCGTCTATAGTGGCGCCCTTGGTGGCACTCACTAAGAAAGGGGCGGATGTTGCTCACTGGTCTTGTGAGGCCAAAGCGGCTTTTGCCCGTCTCAAAAGGGCATTTGTCTCGGCCAAGGTGCTGCGACACCCAGATCCAGAGCGCCCTTTTGTGGTGGAGGTGGATGCCTCTGAGATGGGTATTGGGGCAGTGCTCTCTCAGATGGGGGTGTCTGATAATCGCCTTCATCCCTGTGCTTACTTTTCCCGTAAATTTTCGCCTGCCGAGATGAATTATGACGTGGGTAACCGGGAATTGTTGGCTATTAAGGATGCACTCGAGGAGTGGAGACACTGGCTTGAGGGGGCTAAGTTTGTGGTCTCAATTCTCACCGACCATAAGAATTTGGCATATTTAGAGTCAGCGAAGCGCCTCAATGCCAGGCAGGCACGATGGGCTTTGTTTTTTGCTCGCTTTAATTTTTTGATAACATATCGCCCTGGGTCAAAAAACATAAAGGCTGATGCGCTCTCGCGGAGTTTTGCTCCAATCCAGGAGACCACCGAGGAGCCATTGCCCATTGTGTCCCCATCATGTATTAAAGTGGGCATTACCCAGGACCTCTTGTCATTAGTCCGTTAGCACAGGAGCAGGCTCCTCCAGACCTTCCTTTAGGTCTTTTGTTTGTGCCTCCTAGGTTAAGACAGCGAGTGTTCCTGGAATTCCATGCCAAGAAGTTGGCAGGTCAACCGGGTATTGCCAGAACTCGGGAGTTGCTATCTAGGGCGGTGTGGTGGCCCTCGGTGGCTAGGGATGTGGATCAGTGGGTTCGGGCATGTGACATCTGTGCCCAAAATAAGACTCCTAGAGGGGTTCCTGTTGGCCCATTACATCCACTCTCTATTCCATCTAAGCCATGGACTCATATTTCAATGGATTTTGTGGTGGACTTGCCCAAATCCTCGGGGATGACAGCCATCTGGGTTGTCGTTGACAGGTTTTCGAAGATGGCGCACTTCGTTCCATTGGTTGGGCTGCCATCAGCCAGACGCCTGTCTGAATTATTTATGCTGCATGTTGTGCGCCTCCACGGGTTGCCACTTGATGTGGTCTCTGACCGCGGATCCCAGTTTGTGGCCAAATTCTGGAGGGCATTTTGTTCCGATCTCCAGATTTCTGTCAGCTTGTCGTCAGGCTACCATCCGCAGTCTAATGGGCAGACTGAAAGGGTGTACCAGTCCTTGGAGCAGTTCCTCAGGTATTATGTCTCCAAGTGTCAGACTGACTGGGTTGCTCATCTGTCCATGGCGGAGTTTGCCTATAACAACGCGGCTCACTCTGCTACAGGGATCTCTCCCTTCCTTTGTGTGTATGGGCATCATCCTAAGGCCAATTCTTTTGACCCCCTGGACTCCACGCCTGGTTGTTCCTCTGTGGTTTCGGTCCTTAGAGGTATTTGGAGGAAAGTGAAGAAAGCCCTTGTGTCTGTGTCATTAGTGACCAAAAGGGTTTTTGATAAGCGGAAAAGACCCTGCAGCTTCAAATTAGGGGACTTCGTCTGGTTGTCTACCAAGAATTTGAAGTTGAGACAGCCATCTCATAAGTTAGGCCCCCGGTTCATCGGTCCTTATAAGATCACTAGGGTTATCAATCCGGTGGCATTTCAGTTAGATCTACCCCGTTCTTTGGGTATCAATAAAACATTTCATTGTTCCCTTTTAAAACGGGCGATTAGTAATCCTTCTTCCAGTGGAAGACCTTCCCCTCTTCTGATACGTGGCCAGAGGGAGTTTGTTGTTGAAAGGATTCTTGACTCCAAGATGGTTCGGGGTCGGCTGTCATTTTTGGTGCACTGGAAGGGGTATGGCCCGGAGGAGCGGTCGTGGGTGCGCAGTTGTGATCTTCATGCCCCCAGACTGTTACGCACTTTCTTCTCGCAGTTCCCCGATAAACCCGGTGGTAGGGGTTCTTTGACCCCTCGTCAGAGGGGGGGTACTGTTAGGGTCTCCTGCTCTGTACTGCCACGTCATCATGGCAACCGGGAGACAAGTGCTAGCGGAGTAACCTGAGCGTAGCTGATACTCCGGTTCGGGTCTTTTGCTGTGCAGTGGTTACAGGCTCTGTGCACGGCAGGGGATCCGGTGCTGGTTTTTGTGCTCACAGTCTGTGATGTCTGAGTGGGGCGTGGACAGCACCTGCTATATAAACCCTCTTCTCAGGTTAGGCAGATGCTGCTGAATCTTTGTTGGTTAGTCAGTTCCTGAAAGCTAGCTAGTACTGTGTAAACTTTGTATTTGTTTGTTGCTTACTGCAAATAGGCCTTGGGATTTGGTATTACACTCTGCCAATCCAGACCTAGCAGTAAGACTGGAGTCAGTCGTTTAACCTGCTGGGGTTCTTTTGCTACTCTGTGAACCTAGCAAGTTTGCGGCTGTATTCTCAGACTTGCCTGCCAAAATCCTTTCTCACTGTGCAAGGTGTTCAGGTGTCAGTTTAGTGGCAGTAAGCTGAACCAGTGCACTGCAAGTGAGGACTAGGATTGTGGAGACTCTCCTTGTGTCTATTATTCCATCTCTGACCAAGGAGTTTACTGCCACACCCGTTGGTAACCCTTTAGGGTTTTGCTGTTGCCCTTAGCAACAGCATTTTGGGTTCTCTATGTATTAAATCACTACATCTTGCTTCTTTCCATCTGAGCATTCCTAATATTAGGGAGACACCCAGTTTATTAGCCGTTGTGCTTCTCTGTTCACTTTGTGTTTATTTTGTTACCCTATCACCTTCTGTGTATGTAATGTCATATTCCCCAGTCTGTCTGTGAGTTCATTTGTTTTGCATCCCTCACCGTTCAGACACCAGTACATTCCTGCTGGCACTGGTGTGCATAACATCTATTTATTCGTATTTCTGAACTTTGCCAATCAAACCATTACAAATAGACCAGACACTGCTGAGTTTTCTGCTTAGTGAATTCCCGGATTGGAACTTAGAAAAAAAAAAAATCGTCAAAACTCGGATTTTTAGTAAATACTGGCCTAGGTCTCCCATAATCGGCAGTGGTGTAAGTAAAAATATGACAAACTCATGGGTCGAGACCTTCCTGAGTCCGTTTATGAAAAACAAAAGCAGATGCCTGGTGCTAATATAGTGGTTAAAAGACTATTACTCTTAATATAATACAAATCCTATATTCATATACAGTAGCAGCAGAGAAATATTCATGTGTGGTAATAAGCCAAAAATCACATGGACATACCAGGTGTGCAAAACAGAAAGACACAATTTTCTCCCTGCGTTGTTTGTACTGTAAGGAGCAGTATGGCAAGAATTCAATTGACTCCAGCTATTATAGTTAAATAATTAGTTTTAATAAATAGAAAAACCAATAATGACTAGTCATACAGTATATACATTAAGCACGTGTTTTAAAAAACAATACAATAAAACAGTACATTATACTTCATAGTTATTTCCTCAGAGAGGTGGATCATGTATAAAAAATAAAAATAAAAAAATAAAAATTATCTGTCCATAAAAACTTTACTCGTGACTGCAGTTGTATATATTTGGATTACTCCCAATTAAGTTATTGTCACTGATGCAGCATTTTAGGAATTAACCCGTAAAGTTATTTAAATTCACAAAAAGGACTTTGCAATTACAATGAAAGTTCTCCACTCAGGGAGCATTATGTGTAATCCACGCAAGGTAGTAGGAGAAGAATCCTCAGACCGAGGTAGGTTGACTCCAGCTGCGGGACTTGGCACACGGCAGGCACCTGTAGCTGAACGAGTTCCCATCTTATTAGCACTGTAAATATTGTCCTCCACCTCAGTAGTGCTTACTCCGATACTTTTTGATGTTCATCCTCGCGGCTTAGTATCAGTTATGTCAATGGGTTTAGATCAAAATAAAGGTCTAAAGTGAATAGCTTCTGATGCGTTTTGCTCCCACTGGAGATTTTTCATAGAATAATTCAACAGTACTCTGTAACCCTTTTAACATACCAGCAATCGGTGCCATTGGTGCATTAGTATAACTGATGCAATATACCAGTTCTGATCCACCTCCCTGAATATCCACAAAAAATACACATTAGGTATCTCACAAAATCACTTAACCTATTTTTACATTCCATAATGTTCATTACTATATTCATGCCCATTTGTCCTTTTATCACAGATTTTTATTTCAATTTGTTTTCTATATTATAATTCCACATCAAAGCCAATATATTTCAAATACAAAAGAAAAAGAAAAATACATACAAATATGACTAAAGAATTACAAAATAAGGGAGTTCTAGGACTAGAACCCCTTCTTATCATGGTCCGATACTCTACCATTACTCTACTGCCGCTGTCACAATTCTCTATGTATTTTTACCTTAGATGGAAAATATAGTCCTCTAAATATTAATAAATAACTTAATAGGATAAATAGGTATCCCAATCCACCCTTAAATAAACCGCATATATTCTTAATGGCCTACTCCTATTCCCCATAGTAATCCCTTAAAGTATATGTAATTAGCTTGATTCTATTCATCTGTACTTTGTAACCATATTATAAATGGGGGCTCATATTTGAGGTAATTCAACTATAAATGAAAAAAATGAAATTCATATATATATATATATATATATATATATATATATATATATATATACATATATATATATATATATATAGAGAGAGAGATCCAGAAGAAACAGCGGCACTCGAGGATTTTCGTGAAGCAATGAAAATTGTATTCAAAAAAGGTTACAGAATACAATTTTCATTGCTTCACGAAAATCCTCGAGTGCCGCTGTTTCTTCTGGATCTCTGCATTTCTTCCACAGAAGGCACCGGGGTACCTTTACGCCAGTCAGGAGAGTGCCAGTCCCATTTGGGATATATATATATATATATATATATATATAGCAGGCAGGTGGTATGGCACTCCAAGTGTCTTTATAAATGAGGCTCAAGATGGTATTAAATAGTCTATTTAATGCCATACTGAGCCTCATTTATAAAGACACTTGGAGTGCCATACCACCTGCCTGCTGCATCTCTCTATGTATAGGCACCCAGTGCATAAGCGCCATTCCAGGGAGAGCCAGACCATGTGGACGTGTTCCCACAAACAAGATCGACCCCTTTGAGTGGAAAGTGGAACACTATAAATTGGGCCATCAATTACGATTAAAGGAATACTTCGACTCTAGCCAACCCACGGTAACAGATAACACCACCCTTCCCCCTCCACTGCGCAAAAAAATCAAAATTCGATCCAACATCTCAAAATCAAGCGATCCGCACATACTGCAAAACTATTGACCATCAAATACAGTGCATCATCAAACAAGATTCTCAAGGTCATTCCAACCTTACAAAAAATGAGTGGGATGCGCTACTTAAACTCAGCAAGTATGATGATGTTGTATTTCGACCAGCTGACAAGGGGGGTGCCCTTGTGATCCAGAATACCGTGGATTACGTGGCCGAATTGAACCGTCATTTAGAAGACTGCCACACTTATCGTAAATTAACTCAAGATCCTACCGCAAGATTTAAGCGAGAATTGGACCTCATTTTGACGCGAGCATTAAGTGAGGGACTATTATCCAAAGAGGAATGTGATGCATTAACCACTCCTATTCCAGTCATACCCATCCTTTATTCTGTGCCCAAAATTCATAAAAATAGCCTTAAACTACCAGCACGTCCTATTATTTCTGCAAGGGGTTCCCTTTACCAATGCGGTTCCATATTCTTGGATTTTTATTTACAGCCATGTATCCAAGCCAAAAATTCCTGTTTAAAGGACACTACAGATCAACTGACCCAACTTGGGAACATTCCATCTGTCCCCTCAAATTGCTCACTGGCCATAATTGATGTCAGTAACTTGTATACGTGTATACCTCATGATCAGGGGTTGATGGCAGTAAGGACCCTGATCACTAATAGTATTCACTACAAGGGCCCCAATATTGACATTTTCATGGAATTATTACAACTTACTTTACAGCGTAATTATTTTATGTTTAACAATCAGTATTTCCTTCAATTACAGGGTTGCTCTATGGGTAGCAACGTGGATCCTTCTTTTGCGAACAGTTTCATGTTCCAAATTGAGGATGATTTGTTTTTTTCCAATATTACAGTTCGCTCTAATATTTTACTGTATTTGAGGTTTATTGATGACCTGTTGGTCCTGTGGACATGCACAGAGGATGCCTTAATTTCCTTACTTGACATTCACAATGATTCTTCTACTCCGGTAAAATTTACATATTGCATTGATGCGGTAAGTGTCAATAACCTGGATGTACAAATCAGGGTCTGTGACAATAAGATTACTACTGATATATATGTAAAACCCACAGATCGCAATAACATCTTACTTCCATCTAGTCACCACCCTGCATCACTACGCAGGGGGCTTCCGTACTTTCAGATGCTCAGAGTACGGAGGATTGTGAGTGACGATACCAGAATTGAGCCAGCATTAGATGACATGATATCAAAATTTGCAGCCAGAGGTTATCAACTCTCAGAGTTAAAAGCAATAAAAATTAAGGTTATGAAAATACCTCAATCCAAATTATTGGAACAGTCTAAGAAAAAAACAGGACAGGAGAAATTCATCTGGGTTAACAAATTTAACACTTTGAGTCACAAAATTAACCGCACCAGTAAAAACTTTTGGCCTATAATACAATCCGGCAAATAGTTAAGTGCATTATCTAATACCCATTTAATGCCTGCATACAAACGCGGGCGCAATTTACGTGACCACCTAGTTAAAACTAATATCCAGTTTCCAACACCCTCCTTGTCAGCAGCAAAAACCTTTTTAAACCCTTATAAAGCAGGGTGTTTTAAATGTTTGGGCTGCACCACATGTAATCACATGATAGTGGGCAACAGTTTCAGTCATCCTAAGACTGGAAAACGCTACAAAATTCGCCATAGACTTACGTGCTCTACAAAATTCGTCATTTACTTATTGAGTTGTCCGTGTTGCCTACATTATGTAGGTAAGACGGAATGCACATTTAAGGAACGTATGGCGGGGCATCGTACCACCATCAGAGCAGCTTTATCAACTGGCAGAAGTGACCAACCGGTCGCACGGCACTTTGTGAATGCGAAGCATTCACTTGCTGTTCTTAAACATCAAATTATAGATCATGTTCCCCCACTCAAACGGGGAGGTGACAGGGGACTTCCATTACTTAAAGCTGAAGCAAGGTGGATTTTCTTGCTTAACACCTTGTCCCCGAAAGGGCTCAACGAACATTCAGGCTTACACTGCTTTCTTTAAAGTATGATAGGTCCTTTCTTTGCCCCTCATTTTTTACATTTAGATTATTTTGAGTAAAGTGGTCCATTCCTTTGTTATGTAAAATTTGCACATCCCTGTAGGGTCCTAATTTGTGCATTTTAATATTCCCTTTTCCCTCTTTCCATTAATGGCTAGCAAGTCTTTATTCAGTAGCAGCTAGTATGTACTAACATTAGCCTGTTACATTTACATTTCTAAGTAACAACTTCTTACATTATAGGATCCACATCAGGCAGCGATTAAAAAATATATACGTGAAAATATATATGTACAAAACATAGTCATTATGATTGCATCTAAATGAAGCTCCTTTATTATGCATATTTTATAGCATTCAATCAATTGTTTATTGTGATTGGTTATAATGATATGCTGTGCATAACCAGATTCAGTCTTGTTTATTAATTTGCATGTATGTTGTTATATGCCACACAGCTTACGCTGTTAATTGTTCACACAGGTGTCCTGGGGTTCTCCATGATGCCGCGGCCGGCGCGGCTCCGTGACGTCATCTTTGATGGCAGAGACGCGGCGGACGGCGGGCGCCATGAAAGACCTCAGACAAGTATAAAGGTATGTGATGTTAATGTTTGATTTATGTCCTGAGGAAAATGTTCACTTGAATAACATTGAAACGTTGACAACACAGTGATTGTGTCCTTTTTCATTCCCTGACCGGGAGCCGTGAGTGCCGCTGACTACTTTGTTTATTTATGGACATCCATTCTATGTCTGTTACTGGGAAGGCACCGGCTTTAGTTACATGTCTGTAATGGAATGGAGTGCTGCTGATCTCTATAGTATATATATATATATATATATATATACTGTATAGAGAGTGTTAAATAAAAAGATCTCCATTGGAGATCTTTTTATTGGAGGACAATATTTACTACTAAGACAGGAGCTCATTCAGCTACAGGTGCCTGCAATGTGCTGATTCCCGCAGCTGGAGTCAACCTACCTCGGTCTGAGGATTCTTCTCCTACTACCTTGTGGGGATTACACGTAATGCTCCCTGAGTGGAGAACTTTCATTGTAATTGCAAAGTCTTACTTGTGAATTTAAATAGCGTTACAGGTTAAATCCTAAGAGACTGCATCAGTGACAATAACTTAATTGGGAGTAATCCAAATATATACAACTGCAGTGTCACGAGTAAAGTTGTTATGTACAGATAAAACTAATTATTTAAATAAATATCTGGAGTCAATTAAATTCTTGCCATACTGAAATTTGTGTCTTTTTGAGTGTCTTTATGACCTAATCTGCCTTTGTAATAAGGTGGACATAAGCTATTGGGAGTGCAGCTAGTGATAGGAATAACCCTTCATTCTGGTTTCAAGCTAGTACCTTGTTTGCAGAAGGCACACTGGGAGGTCCCATCCAGCACTGTCACAGCTGCCCTGATTGAATGTGGCCAGTGCGGCCAGGTCCCGGATGTTGCCTGCGACTCCCATGACCTCTGCTGTCTGCAGGAACAAGCAAGTGGGCGGGGCTGGGTGATCGCCCTTATTGCCCCCCTTAAAATCCACCACTTTTTAACAATTACCAGCCAGGATGGTATATCACTTACTATCTCTCCACAGTAGAATAATATTGCAGATGCCTTCTTACTCCTGATGTTAAATGCTGGCAATATTTCTGTATCTCCTGACATGGGATAAAAGCTCACACAGCATCCTTCACCATGAATACTCCCCATTGATGGCACCTTAATGCCTAGTCAGCTCCTGCACTACAGAAGTCCAGCTACTGCTCTCTAGGCCATCTTTCCAGATATTCACACCCCAGACAAACTCACTGCTCCTTTTCAAAAGTCCCGCAAATTCCTCCAGGGGAAGACATGCCTTCCAGGGCTGTCCAAGGAGTGGTGCTCTCTGCTTATTGGACCTGAAGAATAGGGGTTAGGCAAGATTCTGAGGCAATACACAGGTCTCCTATCAGACTGGCTCTAACATCTGGGGTGTCAGACCAACCCTAAAAACACCAACTGGCATCCTGCATTGTATTCTTATTGATTTTATATCTCCCCCCCCCCCCCCCCCCCACCTCCACATGCTGGAGATACAGTAACAGCTTTAATTAATCTCTATGACCTTTATTATATGTGAGAAGTAATGGTTTTAATTATTCTGTATCTTATATATGCTACATACTTCCTGTTCTGATCTATTTAGTTATTTAGTGGCCGTCTATTTAAATGTGTCAATTTTATTCTGGAGTCCCTTAACATACAGATGTGTCCACTTACATCTTTGCTATTTTGCTCAATTTGGCACAACATGCAAAACACGGCTAAGCTGTTTTTCACGAGTAGTGAGTAGATGGATTTTAAAAATCATGGCTAAATATCTGTGTCTATGGCATCCAAAACCACGCCGTACATGGCGGAATATAGCAAAGATGTATGTGGACACATCTATATTATAACATCTGTTTGTGTTCTACTGTGAAACGCATGGGCACTTCCGATTTCTGCCACTTTGGTGTTTTCCTGTAAACAATGCAATGCAGCATTTCGTGCAGATAGAGCTGCAGTCGCACACAGAATCAAATCATGCCGCATATCATTTTAATCAGCAAAATCTGCTTGTGTGTCTTATTTGCATTGCAATACAACTAAGATGCATTTGGGGAAAAAAGACATTTGACATGTGCCTCGATTGCCTCGATTCATGAGACATGTGCCTCGATTCATTACATAAGCTACTGCATACAGAGACTGTATATGGAGCAGAACAGAACTTGTATTGGGAAAAAGTTGTGTTTGCTGCATAGTAGCTCTTTGTGTCCAGATTCAGAGACACATGTATCATACAGTAAATCAAATAAACCACCACAGTCTCCTCGTGCATACTAGCACATTGCATTGCGAATAAGAATTATCTTCAGCAAAAAAGAAAGAAAAAAGATTGCCAACACTAGAAGATACGCGACCTGGTATGTCATGAAGGACTGTTTGGCATGACTGCAGCAAAGATGTATGAAGACATATCTGTAACTGTTCATAAAATCTATAAAAGATGCCTATGAGCTGCTCCTCTTATACAGGTCCATGCCACATCAGGTCTAATAACAAAATACAAACAATAAAAACACCAAGATGTTCTTTATAGTGTAGAAAATTATGACAATTTCATCAAATGACATAAGATGAATTGGTATTATGCGTACATTAAAAATTCTTATCTGGATATTGCGGGATTTTGCTACAAATTCAGATGATTCCTAGTTTGGTTTATTTTTCAAAAATGCTATTTCAGGTTCTACAAGGATACCCTTCCACCAAAGGCACCCAAAAAACATGGCCCAAGGACTTTCATTGTGTACTATAATAACAATAATACAAATAATAAACAGAACTCAAATATTCTTACATTAAAATTATATTCTTGTAGCATGTACTGTAAGTGACCACCTGCCCTGACAGTTGTTAAACAAGAGTCCACAATTACCCTACTTAGGATGTGAGTTCTTAGTCGGCATGTTTGTCAATTAGGGTAGTACAGCTATCATCATAAAATCGTGTTTGATCATAAGCGGCTACTTCAGACAAAATGCCAATTCTGCAACACATCCTAAATGAAACTGTACAACAACATCTTCAAAATACATCAAACATGAGTTGCAGTGTAAAAATGTGTTTTGTATGTATGTACAGTATGTATACATATGTATGTATGTATGTATGTATGTATGTATGTATGTTTAACCTACATTATCCAACTTAAAATACTGACAGGGTTTAAACAAAAAAAATCACTTGTTTCGGGATCAGGACCATACAAATGCTGCACCAATTGGGATGAAACCAATGCAACATGGTCCAGTTGGATTCTGCCCAAGCTTTGGAGGGTTAGGTTTCCAGTTGGACCTCAAGGCAGAATGTGCCAGCTGGAACTTTGACCCGAGGGAGCCTGATCTTGGCCTTCCACTAGATGTATTTGGGAGAAAACTTCACAGAGTGGTAACACTGGATCTCAGAAGACATATTAGAGGGTTGGAGTCGGATGGACCTCACGGCTGAATGCGCTGCGCAGAACTTTTACCCAGATAACCTATTCTGGACTTTCCACTGGATTGATTTTGAGGAAAACAGGAGACATACAGTACTAGTGGTTTAGGGTCCTGGTCAGACCTCCTATCAGTGTATGCTGGCCCGCCACTATATGGATTTGGAAGAAAACTTCACAGAGAGGAAACACTGCATCCTGGAAGACATACTAGAAGGTTGGAGATGGTTGGGCCTCATGGTGGAATGCATTGGCTAGAACTAGGAAACACCCATGAGGTGGATGCCAAGTGTCCCAGTCTGATGTATGTTGGGTAGAACTTTAACCATCATTCAATGACCTCAAATAACTGACTGGAATAATTATAAATCAATGAACTAAAATAACTGACAGAAATGGAGGAGAGAAGAAAAAAAAGTTGTGTACCCAAAAGCCTTGGAAAAGCAAGATGGTTAACAGTAGGAAAACTTTAAAACCATATTGAAATGGAAAAGTGATTATAAAACTGAACAGAAAGAAAAGCTGGGGATCAGGGCTACTGGTGACACCCCAAAAATGACACTTGGCAACTACCTCATGGGTGTGTTGGAAGAACTAATAAGCTACTAAGGAGCATATTTATTACCCTTTTTTAACTAAAATATTGTGAAAAAGGGTGTTTTTACACACTTTTTGCATTATTTTCATTTCACCTGAATGCATTAAAGGGCTTCTGAAACAGTTTTAATGAAAAACTGCTCCAACCCCTTTACTAGTCATTTTTTTTTTAGTAACCCGGATTGCATTTCCCATACATATAATGGGAAATGTGATTTGACTGAATTCACCGATTTTGACCACACAAGTCCTGGAGTGCCGCCGTCTTTTCTTCGATTATATATATATATATATATATATATATATATACACAGTATGAAGTAAAATTTGATTGATGAACAAGCTACTCAGTATGTGGCTGGAGGGAACTGCCAACACAAGGATCAAGAGGCTAACAATACCTGTGAGAGACAGGTCTGAAGAGGCTTTTGATGCTAATGCAGACTACCTGCCATGTCAGATAGGAGTCAGTAAGCTAGTACCCTAAATGAGGACTAGGTTATTTGTTGTTTTAAATTTACATGTATATGTAATGCTGCCAGTAAAGCTCTTTTAATATTTTTTTTTACAAGAAAAGCTATGTGGACTCTGATTAAGCACATAGACATTGAACCAGAGCACCCCTCTACCAAGTTAAATACCCCATGTTGCTACAATACATATGCAGGTATATCAGTAATTATTTGCTTATTAATAATTATAATTTAGACAATACTGCCCCCTGCTGCTAATACAAAATATAGCTTATAGTATGTACATTACTTTAAGAACATTTACGGAGTAGAAT
The DNA here is from genome assembly GCF_028390025.1 of Pseudophryne corroboree. Classification (NCBI taxonomy): domain Eukaryota; kingdom Metazoa; phylum Chordata; class Amphibia; order Anura; family Myobatrachidae; genus Pseudophryne; species Pseudophryne corroboree. The sequence goes on along the minus strand of NC_086450.1, from coordinate 296,924,600 downwards.
AGCACATGCTTTAACTATTAAATGATGTTTAATTCAAAAAGGTATAAAAACCCCTTCCATGCATAATAAAGAGATATTACTACTAGAATACTATAAGTACAGTATGTGTGTTTGTGTTCTCTTACTCTCCAGCCCTTAACTCACTGTTCTTTTGATAGCCAGGTTATGTGACAACTTGCCAATGTCAAGCTCTAATGCAACAATTATAAATACCTAGTATTTCCATTTTCAAAAAAATCTTAAATAACTTTACATTATGAATATATAGATGAAACATTAACTTGATTATAATAGAAAAACATATAAGAGATTTCACATGTCACATTTGCTACAAAAAAGACATCACAGATAGATAGATAGATAGATAGATAGATAGATAGATAGATAGATAGATAAAATCACTAACAAGTGCTATTATTTGGCAACATAGGTTGTATAACAGCCCCTCATACGTCATACCATTTGTATAATTTACTTGCCTTTGCAATAGGGTTGGATAGAAAATATGAAAGGTAAGATTGGTCACTGGAAGTATGTAAAAGACAAAGGGGACAGGGGCTAATTCAGACCTGTTCGCTATTTAGGGGATTTTTGCTGTCCTGCGTTCGCATAGTCGTCGCCCATAGGGGAGTGTAGTTTTGCTTTGCAAGTGTGCGAACGCATGTGTAGCAGAGCTATACAAACAGATTTTGTGCAGCCTCTGAGTAGCTCAGGACATACTCAGCCGCTGCGATCACATCAGAGTGTCCGGGACCGGAAATTACATCAGGAACCCTTCCTACAAACGCTTGGACACTCTCAGAAAATGGTCAGTTGCCACCCACGAACACCATCTATCTGTCAATTTCCTTGCGAACACCCGTGTGAATGGATCCGTCACACAAACCCATCGCTGAGCGGCGATCCGCATTGTACCCATGCGACACACCTGTGCATTGCAGTGCATACGCATGCACAGTTTAGAGCTGATAGCCCGCTGTATGAAAATGCAGCCTAGCGATCAGGTCTGAATTAAGCCCACAGTTGGAGCTATCTGCACAGAGGGCATAATTCAGACCTGATCGTAGATGTGCTAAATTTAGCACATATACGATCAGTTACACAGACATGTGGGGGGAAGTCCAGCACAGGGCTAGTCCGCCCCACATGTCAGGCCCTACCACCCCTCCACACAAGTACAAAAGCATTGCACAGCAGTGATGCTTTTGTACTTCACAAGTAGCTCCCTACCAGCGCAGATCCTTTGCGCTGGCAGGGAGCTACCCATCGCTGTCCGGGTCACAGTGGCTTAGTGTGATGTCATGCAGCCACCGGGGCCTACCCCCTCACGGTCCGGGAACACCTGTGTAGCCCGGACCGTGACCCTAAAACGGCTGCCAGATGCCGCCGGCCTGCCCCCTCCCGCCCAGCGACTGCCTCTGCTTGTCAATCAGGCAGAGGCGATCACAAGGCTGAGATGGCCATTAGATGTCTGGCATGCGCCAGCACACTGCTGCGCCGGCGCATGCGCATTTCTGACCTGATTGGCTGCTGTGTGAAAATGCACTGCAGTGATCAGATCTGAATTAGGCCCAGAGAGAAAGGCTGCAAAGACAGAGGAGGGACAAATGAAACATTATTGATTTCTCTCCTCTCTCAACACTGGCTTCACAAATGTCCCTATAGAACAAATTTTACTCTCTGTTATTTTATGGTTATGAAAGGGTTATGCAATATTACAATATTTGTTTGATAATGCAGAAGATATGATAAATATCTCCCCCATAGACTGTGAAAGAGTTCCAGTCACTCTTAGCACTAAAGTAGGTAAATAATACAGTACTTGTGGAAAATACTTTGCTTTAGAATTTTAAAACTGTTATCTTCCTAAATTGCTCATTCATAAATAAGATACCTCATGTTATTTGTATCTGAGTAGCCCATATTCAATTTTCTACCCTTATTTCTTAAATATTATGGCCCTGTAAGTGTTTATCAGTTCTCCACTAGGTAAGCGCAGTGAACAGACTTATACCCCTTTTCCACTTACGAGCACGGGTCGCAGCCGGGAGCCTGACACGGGAGCTGCCCCCTGCTGCAACCCGTGCTCAGCCCCTTTCCCATCAGCAGTCACAACCCGGCATATGCCGGGTTGGTGACGCTTCTAGTGACGCGGCAGGGGCGGCGCAGGGATATCACATGATCTCCCAGCGCCGCCCTTCCATACAGTGTAAATGGGAGCCGTGTCGCATCGACACGGCTCCCGTTTACACTACAACCCTACCCGGATCATTCCCGTGTCCTACCCAGGTAGATAGCCGGGTAGGATTCACGGGTCACTTGATCCGGGTTTACCCTTTTCCACTTGCAAAAAACACGGGTAAATGCTAGAGATGAGCGGGTTCGGTTTCTCTGAATCCGAACCCGCCCGAGCTTCATGGTTTTTTTCACGGGTCCGAGCAGACTCGGATCCTCCCGCCTTGCTCGGTTAACCCGAGCGCGCCCGAACGTCATCATGACGCTGTCGGATTCTCGCGAGACTCGGATTCTATATAAGGAGCCGCGCGTCGCCGCCATTTTCACACGTGCATTGAGATTGATAGGGAGAGGACGTGGCTGGCGTCCTCTCCATTTAGATTATAAGAGAGAGAGATTTACTGGAGCTTAGGACTAGGAGGAGTACTGTAGAAGTGTAGAGAGTGCAGAGAGTTTACTAGTGAGTGACCACCAGACAGTGCAGTTTATTTAATATATCCGTTCTCTGCCTGAAAAAAGCGATACACACAGTGACTCAGTCACATACCATATCTGTGTGCACTGCTCAGGCTCAGCCCAGTGTGCTGCATCATCTATATATATTATATATCTGTCTGACTGCTCAGCTCACACAGCTTATAATTGTGGGGGAGACTGGGGAGCACTGCAGTGCCAGTTATAGGTTATAGCAGGAGCCAGGAGTACATAATATTATATAGTGAGTGACCACCAGACAGTGCAGTTTATTTAATATATCCGTTCTCTGCCTGAAAAAAGCGATACACACAGTGACTCAGTCACACATACCATATCTGTGTGCACTGCTCAGGCTCAGCCCAGTGTGCTGCATCATCTATATATATTATATATCTGTCTGACTGCTCAGCTCACACAGCTTATAATTGTGGGGGAGACTGGGGAGCACTGCAGTGCCAGTTATAGGTTATAGCAGGAGCCAGGAGTACATAATATTATATTAAAATTAAACAGTGCACACTTTTGCTGCAGGAGTGCCACTGCCAGTGTGACTGACCAGTGACCTGACCACACTGACCACCAGTATAGTTAGTAGTATACTTATATTGTGATTGCCTGAAAAAGTTAAACACTCGTCGTGTGACTTCACTTGTGTGTTGTTGTTTTTTTTATTCTATAAAAATAAAACTCATTCTGCTGACAGACAGTGTCCAGCAGGTCCGTCATTATATAATATATAATATATACCTGTCTGGCTGCAGTAGTGATATATATATATTTTTTATATCATTTATCATCCAGTCGCAGCAGACACAGTACGGTAGTTCACAGCTGTGGCTACCTCTGTGTCTGCACTCGGCAGGCAGTCCGTCCATAATTGTATACCACCTAACCGTGGTTTTTTTTTCTTCTTTATACATACATACTACTACGACATCTCTTTATCAACCAGTCTATATTAGCAGCAGACACAGTACAGTACGGTAGTTCACGGCTGTGGCTACCTCTGTGTCTGCACTCGGCAGGCAGTCCATAATAGTATACTAGTATCCATCTCCATTGTTTACCTGAGGTGCCTTTTAGTTGTGCCTATTAAAATATGGAGAACAAAAATGTTGAGGTTCCAAAATTAGGGAAAGATCAAGATCCACTTCCACCTCGTGCTGAAGCTGCTGCCACTAGTCATGGCCGAGACGATGAAATGCCAGCAACGTCGTCTGCCAAGGCCGATGCCCAATGTCATAGTACAGAGCATGTCAAATCCAAAACACCAAATATCAGAAAAAAAAGGACTCCAAAACCTAAAATAAAATTGTCGGAGGAGAAGCGTAAACTTGCCAATATGCCATTTACGACACGGAGTGGCAAGGAACGGCTGAGGCCCTGGCCTATGTTCATGGCTAGTGGTTCAGCTTCACATGAGGATGGAAGCACTCAGCCTCTCGCTAGAAAAATGAAAAGACTCAAGCTGGCAAAAGCAGCACAGCAAAGAACTGTGCATTCTTTGGAAGGGCCATCCTGCGTGACACTGCAGTGCCACTCCTAGATGGGCCCGGTGTTTGTGTCGGCCACTAGGGTCGCTAATCTTACTCACACAGCTACCTCATTGCGCCTCTTTTTTTCTTTGCGTCATGTGCTGTTTGGGGAGGGTTTTTTGGAAGGGACATCCTGCGTGACACTGCAGTGCCACTCCTAGATGGGCCCGGTGTTTGTGTCGGCCACTAGGGTCGCTTATCTTACTCACACAGCGACCTCGGTGCAAATTTTAGGACTAAAAATAATATTGTGAGGTGTGAGGTATTCAGAATAGACTGAAAATGAGTGTAAATTATGGTTTTTGAGGTTAATAATACTTTGGGATCAAAATGACCCCCAAATTCTATGATTTAAGCTGTTTTTTAGTGTTTTTTGAAAAAAACACCCGAATCCAAAACACACCCGAATCCGACAAAAAAAATTCGGGGAGGTTTTGCCAAAACGCGTTCGAACCCAAAACACGGCCGCGGAACCGAACCCAAAACCAAAACACAAAACCCGAAAAATTTCAGGCGCTCATCTCTAGTAAATGCGCGCCCCCGTGCATTTACCCGTGTTTTTTGAGCTAGTGGAAAAGGGGTATTAGACTTACATAGTGAACTGAAGGATTAACCTTGTACTGACATGGCTGTATCTTTTTTCCAACATTAAAAGGACTGAAGCCAGTGAACTTTTTACCCCTTTATGTTCCTCTGCAATTCCCTTGGATAAGGGGAGCTGAGTACTATATACTGTATGTTAATAATGAAGCATAAGCTCACAGAGATCCCACCTCCTCTTAGTATCCTTACTTGATTTCTCCATGTGTATACATTAAGTAATGTATTTAATGTTTAATACTAGGTAATAAAATTTATATATACAGTATAACCTAACAGAGAATATATACTGAAGGTAATATATCTTTGAGAGAGCTGTGTGCTCTAAGCAATCCTGTACCTCTTGCCACTGCTGGTAGTGAGGCTTTGTATTAAGAGGGCTACAGAGTCTTTGGGCCTAATTCAGACCTGATTGTAGCAGCAAATTTGTTAGCAGATGGTCAAAACGATGTGCACTGCAGGGGGGGGGGGGGGGCAGATATAACATGTGCAGAGAGAGTTAGATTTGGATGGGTTATATTGTTTCCTCTGCAGGGTAAATACTGGCTGCTTTATTTTTACACTGCAATTTAAATTTCAGTTTAAACACACCCAACCCAAATCTCACTCTCTCTGCACACGTTTTATCTGCCCCCGCTGCAGTGCACATGGTTTTGCCCATCTGCGAACAAATATGCTGCTACGATCAGGTCTGAATTAGGCCCTTTATCAGCAACTCAAGGCATACAAGAGCTACTGATTCTGTAGAAAATATAATAAATAATAACCCATAGAGGATGCCATTGTTAATTATATCTACAGACTCCAGGCTTCTTTGTGTAGTAAAGGTGATGATATATCAGAGTCATGTCAGTTTATTGATAGAAAGTAGGGACAGCTGTACTCATTGTTACACGCACACTGGTGATGGAGCAAAGCTTGTGCGGAGTTTCATACCATTTATCAGACAATGAGCATATATTGCAGATGTGTAATGGTGCAGGATGCTAGAGGAGCACTATAGCAGGCAATAATAAGGTTTCTCATAGAAGCTAAGCAGGAGCCTTCTGTCTCCCATGGTGTCACTCTACACAGTCTTGCACAGTTTCAAGGTGGCTCCCACACATACTTAGTACAGATCTCAGCGGCCATGTTGATATATGCATAAAGCCTCCATGGAGAACACGAAGGTTGGAGTTTGGGCAGTAGAGATCATGGTGGCCATCTTGGGATAGGACATGAAGCCTCCCAGGAGAACAGGAAGGCTGGTGTCTGTGCAGCAGTGCACTGCACATTCAACACTTTGTCAAAATCCATCATTGAAGAAACCCATCATTTTGCGATATCTCAGAGCCACTATCAGCTGGGGGACCAAGAAGGAAATGTGCAAAGAATGAATCCTTATACAGCGCCTAAGATTTTTTTTTTTATAAATAACCAGAAGATTGAGTTCTTCCCTGAAGCTTATGAAGCAAAGTATGGACAAAAGTCAGTGCCCTGAGTTTTATTGAATAGCAATTTACACCTGAAACAATGCATACCGTTTTCTGCTACTCAATTTTACCCACAAACATCTGAAACTACATTCTTGCATGAATCAACAGTATCAATCTATTAAGTGCTAAATGTCTACCTTTATTGATATATTTCTATCATATATGTTTATTTGTGTCCTTCTGAAATATCTGTATTACTACTCCTGTAAACGTAATGGCTGTGATAATGTTTAAGCATGTTTCAAATAGTGATGAGCGGATTCAGTTTTACTCAGTTTTACTCGGTTCTCAAAACGGCATCTTATTGGCTCACGGATGTCACGTGTTTTGGATAGCCAATAAGATGCCGTTTTGACAACCGAGTAAAACCGAGTAAAACCGAATCCGCTCATCACTAGTTTCAAAATGTCCATCAAATCTTCTTTTTCCACAGGAGAATTAGCTTGTCATCTGCTTTTGAAATATGCTATGCATGCATCAGCAAATGACCATAATAATTAACTTTTTCACCACCAGTTTAAGTTTTATTAGATCAATTCTCCATCACTCCAAGGCAGCAGGTCAACAGTGCACTAAAGATTAGTTTACTATAGGATAGCTCTGGCCATTTACAGAAAAACAAGCATAGTTTCCTGAAGTTGTCACACAAATGATCACTTGGAATATGTGTAAAGAATTTAAAGCATTTAATTACTATATACATTGTAAGATTAACTTGGGTACTACAAAATCAGACCAAAGCTGATGCCTGATTAGTAGATGTTCTTAACCTAATTTAGTCACAAAAAAATGAATATTTCTGAGTGGTTTTTGAAAACAAATATTAGCCAGTTAAGTGGTTAAAGATTCTCAATTGCATATGAAGCCCACAGTAGTGAATAAAATAGCCAGATCATCAAAATTCTTTGTGGTAAGAAAAATTCTCAAGTACAAAGCGCTCAGTGTTGTTTCATATTACAAGCAACCAAAAATTGTATTATACTTGTTGTCCATATGTGTTGCACAGGACCATGGATTCAGATGTCTTTCTTCCGGATTTTATTCTTTTATCCAGATGTGTAATATCCTTATATCCATATGTATGTCTCATGATGTCATAAAAAAGAAAAATCATAACAACATATCATAGTGCAATACATCCTTAAATGCCAGAATGATATTAAAATCCCATTCATCTGTGATCTATAATCCACTATATTCGATGCATACCCCACTCATAATATAGCATGTGTATATCCACACATAAAGGTATCTTTTATCTGTGTAATCACTTCAAGATTTCCACATAAAGTGATGCGTACCATACTCACTTATAAGTCAATGTTAATCCTCATATCTCGGCTTCTTTGTGGAGTGCTTGGCTAGCATCTCCCTCTCCATATAAAATGAAGTGGAAATCAAGATTTATTGACTAAGGATATATATCGACTAAAGATATGCAGTATACGGAGCCAAATAGATCTGGTCCTGTGCAACACATATGGACAATAAGTATAAAACAATTTTTGATTGTTTGTAATATGAAAAAACATTGAGCGCTTTGTACTTGAGAATTTTTCCTGCCATTGTACTAGAGATGAGCGTGTTCGGTTTTACTTGGTTTTACTCAGATTTACTCGGTTCTCAAAACGGCATCTTATTGGCTCACGGATGTCACGTGTTTGGATAGCCAATAGAAAAAATCCGGATAAAACCGAACTGGCATTAATTCTGGCGTTACATCCGAACCCGCTCATCTCTATATTGTACTATTCCAAAGGGTGAAGTGGCCCTTTTCATTCTCAGGTGGCTGCTCAAGTGTGTTCACGCCTTGGGTACCTGAATAATTTTTTGGTATATTTGTATTCTTTCACTTATATTAGATACCTAGGGAGCAGCATGTTTCATCACAGAGCCAAATGTAATGGTTTGGTAAAAACTATTTTTCAAGGTAACCCCATGATAGATCTAGAGCATGAAACCCTAGAAAATATAATGGGTAAAGTAGAGAAAATTCTGTTAAAAGAAAATCGTATCTGGTGGGAGATTGTCACGCTTGAGAAGTATTTGACAATGATATTCGTCCCCAAAGGTCTTCAGATACAGAAACAGGCCTCGTTCACAGATACCAGTGAATATTTCTCAACAAAATGGGATAGTATTTTACAGATGTGTTCTTTTTCATTAATGGAGTTGATCATCCAGGAGCGGAGAAAGGAGGCCGATCTCCTGGATGAACAAATTAAATCCATGGAACCTCTTCTTATACACTTCCGTGATTTTGATGAATATAAGAATATGGAGGAAGCGATTACAAATAAAATTAAGAAAAATGAAAGGGATATAGTTCACAGTAAAACAAAGAAATTTGTTAGGGACAAAAACAATATACAGTAGAGTCGAATAATATATCGACTAAGGATTTGCAGTATACAGAGCCAAATAGATCAGGTCCCAGATCATAGGCCCCTACTGCAACACCAGTGTTGACACAAAGATGGAAAAATAATTATAGAAAGAGAGTAAGGATGGAGAATTATAATGGAAGAGTCATAAATATAACAAAAGAGAGATTCACTATAGGGAGAGAGAACAATGCGTCAATAGGAATTCATACTCAATCAGGCCTAAATATCACAATCAGAAACAGAATAGTTTTTTTCAGAGGGGAGATGATTATAATTACACCCAATTAGGGGATACGGAATGGAGACACAAGGCAGGAATTTCAATAGACACCACCAAAAGAAAACTAATTTCACCACTCCGGTGCAGGTGAGTAATAGATATGATGTATTGACCGAGCAGACACAGGCAGAGGATTTTTTAGGCAGAAGAAGGGACAACTGGAGGGATCGATGGCAACTGGGACCCCTCAGCCACCCATTACGTCATATATTAAAACTGGACGAGGCAAAAGGAGTGGGCATAGAAAAAGAGAAAGAAATAAAAATAAAAATAAAAATTTAAGCTGTATACAACTGGAAAACCCTAGTGAGATGGAGAATATCATGAAGATCTTTAATCTATGGATGATGAGATTGATGTCCTAAAAAAAGGACCTACATTTTGTCCTTCAAATAAGATTCATATTTTAATCTACATATTGATATCCAAAAGTTTGTATGCAGATTATCTTTTAAAAAATTTATTTGCATCAAAAGATAACCAGTAAAGTCAGAATGTTAAGGATAGAGGTGAAATGACTTTTAGAAAACAGTCACATTTTAATCTACATTATATAAAAGGTTGTTTTATAGACACATTCCATAAAATAGTGAATGACAAAATCAATGCTTTACAATTGAAGTTGCCTCATCATAAACATAACCTTACCAAGAATGAACATATGGCTTTAGACAGACTCAGAAAAAAATGAATCAATCATTATAAAACCCACAGATAAAAGGGGTGGTGTAGTGGTAATGAGTAGAAATATGTATGTTACGGAAGTAATGCATCAACTGAAAGATGGCACCACCTACAGGAAATTAAGAACAGATCCCCCCATAAAGGCGTTGAATAATCTGAAGGAATTGGTAAAAGAATAAACTGTGAATAGAACACTTGATAAATCTACCTCCGAATTTTTAATAAATGAGGAATATATGGTTCTGGTGTTACATCTTTTACCAAAGGTCCATAAGGATGAACACCATCCCCCAGGCCACCCTATAGTGGCAGGAACAAACTCAATTAGGGCCAATATGTAACAAATTATAGATTTACAATTACAACCTTTGGTATCAAATGGCCATTCACATTTAAAAGATACAAGGGACGTCCTTAATAAATTGAAAGAAATTAAATGGGAAACTGAAATGATTCTGGTAACGGGGACGTAACGTTCCTGTACACAATCATTAAGCATGTGGATGGCATTAAGGCGGTTAAACAAGCATTGGCTAGTGCTGATATGCAGGATAGTTTATGTGAATTTATCATTAAAGGGATATCATTCATTTTACAAAATAATTATTTGAATTTTGATGGGAACTGCTACAATCAGGAGGAAGGTACCACCATGGGGACTGGGTTTGCCCCCAGCTATGCAAACATCTTCATGTCCAGATGGGAGGATGTTTTGGTTTGGAATGGACATGGATGGGAGGCGAACCTGGTCTGCTAGTGGCGGTACATCAGCAATGTTCTGTTTATATGGAAAGGGGATCCAAAGGCTCTGAAATGTTTCTGTACATATTTGAACAACAATAATTTGGGTATTAAATTGAGTTTTGATCAAAGTAAAACCATCATACATTTTTTAGACCTTAGTATATTCATTACAGAAGATAGGATCGAATCTACTGTGTATACTAAACCTACGGATTCTGATACCTATATTAGTACACAAAGTAATCATTTACCTCAGTGGTTGAAAAATGTCCCTAAGGGCCAATTCACCCATTTGAGATGGAACTGTTCTACAAAAAAGGAATATATCACCGAGGCCCAAATTATGAAAAAGAAATTTGTTCAAAAAGGGTACAAAACTCTTCATTTACAGAATACTGTGTATTGGAGGATGTGGCCAAAGTAGATAGGGAGAATTTACTCATTACAAAGGATGGAGTGAATAAAACCGCTACGGAAACACAACATAATCTGGCTGTCACCATGGAATATAGTGGTCATCATAAACAGATTGATAAGGTGTTTAACAGAAATTGGCACCTTTTGAAAAGAGACCCAATTTTAGCATCAAGTTTACCAGATAGACCTAAATTCCGGTATAAGAGAGCACCGAATTTAAAAGATAAGTTGATTACGAGTGCATATATGGACACACCTATAGGGGGTATTGTGAGGAATCAGGGATTTCATAGGTGTGGTGAATGCAGTATGTGTAAAAGCTGCATTTCAAAAATGAGAAAATTTACCATTTTCAACAGGAATGGAAAGGAGTTCAAAATTAATCAATTCATTACCTATAATAGTAAATATGCTATATTTGCGATACAATGTTCCTGCAACAAGCTGTATATAGGCAAAACCACTAGAACCTTAAAAATTAGGTGGGTGGAACATATCCGCAATATCTGCAAAGGTTTGATAACCCATCCTTTTTCCCTTCATTTTAAAGAAAAGTATAACAGTTCCACTGACCATATTGTGGCTTTTTGGGGTAGAGAAATTGTAAAAGACCAGTGGCGTAATAATAATAGGGATACAAGATTATCCAAAAGTGAAAGTAAGTGGATATTTAATTTGCATACTATGGCACCTGACGGTCTAAATCATGAATTTGAATTGAGTTGGTTTTTATGATGTTTATTATGTTTTTATGTTGTTTTTATGATTTTTTTTAATGTATTATTACTATGTATTTATGGTATGAACCAGCCTTGATACACACTTGCAGTTTCAAGTAGGTTTCATATTTGGATGCTATAGCAATGCTAAGTAGTAAGAACTTCGTGCAGTATAGGCTGGTTTCCATGGATACCGTGTGCTGCCATGTTGAAGATGGAGGTGATGTCTGTATCCATCCAATTAGTTGTAAATACATCATGTAAGAGCGGAAGCGCTACACGTCCCCATGGTAACCGGGTACCATGGAAATGTGTGATATAGATGGAAGTAACTTCACAGGCGGGCGGCAGCACCTCGCACTTCGATGTTTCAAGCATCTGAGCCAGTTGACATGGAAACAGAAATGGAAATAATAATATGCTCACTAGGGATGCCGGGTACACATGGATAGTGTTACTATGGCAGCCCAACATTTAAATGCAATTAGTATGTAAACGATTTTCCGGCAGACTGGTTTAAATACCTTGATCCTAATAGCACTCTTGTTCCTTGACAAAGACCCCTTGTGGGTAGAAACGTGTTGGAAGAGTGCGGGCTATACACACTGCTGTTTTTCACTCTTGAGGCTTGAATTGTAATCAATATCAGGCTGGTGATTGCGGTTTTTGGCCAACGGCTTAACCAGTGTACCATATTCTAGCTCAGAGTGGTTTTTCTGTATGTGGTATTTTTCCATCTGTGTATATATTTTATGTATCTTTATTTCCACGTAATTTTATATGGAGAGGGAGATGTTAGACAAGCACTCCACAAAGAAACTGAGATATGAGGATTAACATTGATTTATAAGTGAGTATGGTACGCATCACTTTATGTGGAAATCTTGAAAGGATAACACAGATAAAAGATACCTTTACATGCAGATATACACACGCTATATTGTGAGTGGGGTACGCATCGAATATAGTGGATTATAGAACACAAATGAATGGCATTTAAGGACATATTGCAATATGATATGTTGTTATGATTTTTCTTTTTTATGACATAAGGAGACATACATCTGGATAAAAGGATATTACACATCTGGATAAAAGAATAACATCCGGAAGAAGGACATCTGAACCCATGATCCTGTGCAACACATTTGGACAATAAGTATAATACAATTTTTGGTTGTTTGTAATATGAAACAACACTGAGCGCTTGGTAGTTAAGAATTTTTCCTACCATTGTACTATTCCAAAGGGTGAAGTGATCCTTTTCATTCTCAGGTGGCTGCACAAGTGTGTTCGCACTTTGGGTACCTGATAAATTTTTAGGTATATCAAAATTCTTTGTGGCTTCCAGTAATTCAAACAATGTAGTATACTAAATAGGAAAGTATTGTATTTACAGGCTCTTAGGTTACTTACCTGTCTTGATATTCCTCAGTAACAAGTGTACATGTTCATTAATTGCTCTGTAAGCAGATGGCATGGTAGCATGGGATGAAACTGAAGCCAGCTAGGCTATTGCTGACATGGGGCCTAATTTACTAAGGACTGCAAATATAAAGCTGCTGTGAGCAGCTTTGCATTTCAAGTCCTTAGTGAATTAATTGCAGTTCTTAGCAATTCAACTGCAGGAGGAGGTGCATATCACCTCCTCCCGGCATTTGCGATGCGGTCGTATCTCAGATGAACATCGCTGCCATTAATCGCAATTTTCATCTGAGACGGAAGGCTGAATAAGCTTCAGCTTTCTCAGCCTTGCCATCACAGTGTGGCTTCTAAATCTAAGGTAACCGTATTTCCAGATGCAATCCTTGGCCTCTTCACTCCCAGAAAATGAGGTGACACGCCCCTGTTTTTTCCAATGCCGGCCACCCCTGTCCCTCAACGTAAATGCCTCTGCCTATCAATCTGCAACGCATTCTCAGGACCCGTTCAGCACATGCACGTGCAGGACTCAAACATTGGATAAAAGCAGGGAACATCAGGGAAATGCAATAAAGATCATATCAGCGATCCTTATTGAATTACCCCATGGTCACATCCCAAGCTACTGTGCCATCTGCATCACAGCATTTTTCCCCGTTCCCCAACTGTTAATGATCAAATCTGCACAGACACTGAACAGATTTCCTGTTCTTGCTCCAGCCCCCTGTTAGTGATGTAGTGGTGTGTGACCACCGAAATCACTACTGAATTCACACCCCAGAATTCCATGTGAGGGGCACTGCTGGACTAGCTGTCTGTGTCTGAGTGTGAGGAAGGGAACTTAATCTTCATCCATAATTATTGCTAGGCTGATCTCTGTGAGGGCAGAGATAGATGCAGCAGAGGGAATTGATGATTAGGAGTTTCCATTTCCACTGTTGACATTCAGGAGTGGAGGTACTGTTACAATGGTAATCTATGAATACAGGAAGTGTTGCTTATTTTTCCTATGCATATTTTTGTAAAAACAAATATATAAATTAGATATGCGCGGGTTCGGTTCCCTGAGAACTGAACCCCCCCGAATTTCACTACCCGAGCCTGGCTCCGAGTCAGGCTCGGGTTTTCCCGCCTGACTCGGAAACCAGAATGAAGCAAAACGTCGTCATCCCGCTGTTGGATTCTTGTGGGGTTTGATTCCATATAAGAAACCGCGCATCGCCGCCATTTTAACTCCGTCATTGGAGAGTATAGCGAGAGGACGTGTCTCCGTCCTCAGTATTCCGCAAAAATACAGTGGTAGTGTCTTGTGTTGCATCAGTCCAGTCACAGTGGTGGTGTCCTCTGCTGCCATATGTCCAGTGCTGCTGTATAAGTCCAGTACAGTGGTGCTCTGTTATGCTGCATCAGTTCAGTGGTGGTGTACTTTGCTGCATAAGTCCAGTTACAGTGGTGGTGTCCTCTGCTGCCATATTTCCAGTGCTGCTGTATAAGTCCAGTCCAGTGGTGCTGTGTTGTAATGCATTAGTTCAGTGGTGGTGTATTGTGCTGCATCAGTTCAGTGAAAGTAGTGGTGTCCTCTGCTGCCATATGTCCGGTGCTGCTGTATAAGTCCAGTCCATTGCAGTGGTTGCTGTGTTATCTTGCATCAGTATAGTGGTAGTGTCTTGTGCTGCATCAGTCCAGTCCAGTGGTGGTGTCCCTGTGCTGCCATATATATACAGTGATACTGCCATATATGTCCAGTTATACTGCCGTATATGTCCAGCGGTACTGCCGTATAAATCCAGTGATAATGCTGTATATGTTCAGTGGTACTGCCATATAATTCCAGTGATACTGCCGTATATGTCCAGTTGTACTGCCATATAAATCCAGTGATACTGCCGTATATGTCCAGTGGTACTTCTGTATAAATCCAGTGGTACTGGCGTATAAATCCAGTAATACTGCTGTATAATTCCAGTGAACCTGCTGTATAATTCCAGTGGTACTGGTGTATAAGTCCAGTGATACTGCCGTATAAATCCAGTCCAGCGATACTGCCTTATAAATCCAGTGGCACTGCCGTATAATTCCAGTGATACTGCCATATAATTCCATTGATACTGCCATAAAATTCCAGTGATACTGCCGTATAATTCCAGTGATACTGGCACATAAATCCAGTGATACTGACGTATCAATTCAGTCCAGTTGTACTGGCGTATAAGTCCAGTGGTACTGCGGTATAATTCTAGTGATACTGCCACATAATTCCAGTGATACAGCCTTATAATTCCAGTGATACTGCCGTATAATTCCAGTGGTACTGGCGTATAAGTCCAGTGATACTGCCATATAAATCCAGTCCAGTGGTAGTGCCATATAACTCCAGTGGTACTGCAATAATATTCCAGCTATACTGCCATATAATTCCAGTTATACTGCCGTATATGTCCAGTAATGCTGCCGTATAAATCCAGTAATACTGCCGTATAAATCCAGTAATACTGCCGTATCATTTTAGTAACACTGCCGTATATTTCCAGTGGTACTGGCATATAAATCCAGTGATACTGCCATATAAATCCAGTCCAGTAGTACTGCCATATAAATCCAGTGGTACTGCTGTATAATTCCAGTGATACTGCCGTATAATTCCAGTGATACTGCCATATAATTCCAGTGATACTGACGTATAATTCCAGTGATACTGCCATAAAATTCGCAAGCAGTCCACTGACACCTTAATCCCTTCTTCCTCTTGTACCCATGCTCCTGCAAGCCACACCACCAACTCCCTCAACATCAACTTCCTCCTCAGTCGGGAACATCAGTAGTCCTGCAGGCCATGTCACTGGCAAGACTGAGGAGTCCTCTCCTAACCAGGATTCCTCTGGAGGATCCTTGAGTGGTACGCCTACTGCTGCTGTTGCTGCTGCTGCTGCTGCTGCTGCTGCTGTTGTTGCTGCTGGGGGTCGATCATCATTCCAGATGGGAAGTTGGAAGACCACTTGTACTACTTCAACTAAGCAATTGACTGTCCAACAGTCCTTTGTGAGGAAGAGGAAATAGGACATCAGTCATTCTGTTGCAAAGTGGATAACTGAGGCATTGACAGCTATGTTGGTGTTAGACGTGCATCCGGTATCCACCTTTAGTTCACTGGAACTTAGAGAATTGATGGAGGTAGTGTGTCTCCGCTACTATATCCCCTCTAGGTTCCACTTCACTAGGCAGGCGATACCAAGAATGTACAGAGGCGTCTGAGTCCACAGTGTCCTAAAAAATGTACTTGTACCCACTGTCCACTTAACCACGGACATGTGGACAAGTGGAACAAGGCAGACTAAGGACTATATGACTGTGACAGCCCACTGGGTAGATGTATTGCCTCCCGCAGCAACAACAGCAGCGGCACCAGTAGCATCATCTCGCAAACACCAACTTATTCCTAGGCAGGCTACGCTATGTATCACTGCTTTTCGTTAAGAGGCACACCACTGACAACCTCATACAGAAACTGAGGTACATCAATGGCTTAACCCAATTAGACTCTCCTGGGGATTTGTGATATCGGACAATGCCACCAATATTGTGCGTGCATTACATGGGGGCAAATTCCAGCATGTCCCATGTTTTGCACATACAATTAATTTGGTGGTGCAGAATTTTTTGAAAAAAGACAGGGGCATGCAGGAAATGTTGTTGGTGGCCCGAAAAATTGTGGGCCACTTTCAACATTCAGCCACTGCGTACCGAAGACTGGATGACATCCTAATCTTCTCCCATTCCCTGGAGGAACATCGGAAGCATGTACGCTTAGTCCTCCAGAAACTCAGAGACCACCGGCTTGGGGCGAAGCTGGAGAAGTGCGAATTTGAAGTTCAGCAAATCGCATTTCTAGGATATATTATCTCCCCAGAAGGTTTCCAAATGGAGGGTTCCAAGGTACAGGCAGTCCTGGATTGGGTGCAGCCCACTAGTTTGAAGGCGCTTCAGCGTTTTCTGGGCTTTGCAAATTTTTATAGACGATTTATCGCTGGATTTTCGTCTATAGTGGCGCCCTTGGTGGCACTCACTAAGAAAGGGGCGGATGTTGCTCACTGGTCTTGTGAGGCCAAAGCGGCTTTTGCCCGTCTCAAAAGGGCATTTGTCTCGGCCAAGGTGCTGCGACACCCAGATCCAGAGCGCCCTTTTGTGGTGGAGGTGGATGCCTCTGAGATGGGTATTGGGGCAGTGCTCTCTCAGATGGGGGTGTCTGATAATCGCCTTCATCCCTGTGCTTACTTTTCCCGTAAATTTTCGCCTGCCGAGATGAATTATGACGTGGGTAACCGGGAATTGTTGGCTATTAAGGATGCACTCGAGGAGTGGAGACACTGGCTTGAGGGGGCTAAGTTTGTGGTCTCAATTCTCACCGACCATAAGAATTTGGCATATTTAGAGTCAGCGAAGCGCCTCAATGCCAGGGAGACACCCAGTTTCTTAGCCGTTGTGCTTCTCTGTTCACTTTGTGTTTATTTTGTTACCCTATCACCTTCTGTGTATGTAATGTCATATTCCCCAGTCTGTCTGTGAGTTCATTTGTTTTGCATCCCTCACCGTTCAGACACCAGTACATTCCTGCTGGCACTGGTGTGCATAACATCTATTTATTCGTATTTCTGAACTTTGCCAATCAAACCATTACAAATAGACCAGACACTGCTGAGTTTTCTGCTTAGTGAATTCCCGGATTGGAACTTAGAAAAAAAAAAAATCGTCAAAACTCGGATTTTTAGTAAATACTGGCCTAGGTCTCCCATAATCGGCAGTGGTGTAAGTAAAAATATGACAAACTCATGGGTCGAGACCTTCCTGAGTCCGTTTATGAAAAACAAAAGCAGATGCCTGGTGCTAATATAGTGGTTAAAAGACTATTACTCTTAATATAATACAAATCCTATATTCATATACAGTAGCAGCAGAGAAATATTCATGTGTGGTAATAAGCCAAAAATCACATGGACATACCAGGTGTGCAAAACAGAAAGACACAATTTTCTCCCTGCGTTGTTTGTACTGTAAGGAGCAGTATGGCAAGAATTCAATTGACTCCAGCTATTATATTTAAATAATTAGTTTTAATAAATAGAAAAACCAATAATGACTAGTCATACAGTATATACATTAAGCACGTGTTTTAAAAAACAATACAATAAAACAGTACATTATACTTCATAGTTATTTCCTCAGAGAGGTGGATCATGTATAAAAAATAAAAATAAAAAAATAAAAATTATCTGTCCATAAAAACTTTACTCGTGACTGCAGTTGTATATATTTGGATTACTCCCAATTAAGTTATTGTCACTGATGCAGCATTTTAGGAATTAACCCGTAAAGTTATTTAAATTCACAAAAAGGACTTTGCAATTACAATGAAAGTTCTCCACTCAGGGAGCATTATGTGTAATCCACGCAAGGTAGTAGGAGAAGAATCCTCAGACCGAGGTAGGTTGACTCCAGCTGCGGGACTTGGCACACGGCAGGCACCTGTAGCTGAACGAGTTCCCATCTTATTAGCACTGTAAATATTGTCCTCCACCTCAGTAGTGCTTACTCCGATACTTTTTGATGTTCATCCTCGCCGCTTAGTATCAGTTATGTCAATGGGTTTAGATCAAAATAAAGGTCTAAAGTGAATAGCTTCTGATGCGTTTTGCTCCCACTGGAGATTTTTCATAGAATAATTCAACAGTACTCTGTAACCCTTTTAACATACCAGCAATCGGTGCCATTGGTGCATTAGTATAACTGATGCAATATACCAGTTCTGATCCACCTCCCTGAATATCCACAAAAAATACACATTAGGTATCTCACAAAATCACTTAACCTATTTTTACATTCCATAATGTTCATTACTATATTCATGCCCATTTGTCCTTTTATCACAGATTTTTATTTCAATTTGTTTTCTATATTATAATTCCACATCAAAGCCAATATATTTCAAATACAAAAGAAAAAGAAAAATACATACAAATATGACTAAAGAATTACAAAATAAGGGAGTTCTAGGACTAGAACCCCTTCCTATCATGGTCCGATACTCTACCATTACTCTACTGCCGCTGTCACAATTCTCTATGTATTTTTACCTTAGATGGAAAATATAGTCCTCTAAATATTAATAAATAACTTAATAGGATAAATAGGTATCCCAATCCACCCTTAAATAAACCGCATATATTCTTAATGGCCTACTCCTATTCCCCATAGTAATCCCTTAAAGTATATGTAATTAGCTTGATTCTATTCATCTGTACTTTGTAACCATATTATAAATGGGGGCTCATATTTGAGGTAATTCAACTATAAATGAGAAAATGAAATTCATATATATATATATATATATATATATACATATATATATATATATTTATATATATATATATATATATATATATATATATAGCAGGCAGGTGGTATGGCACTCCAAGTGTCTTTATAAATGAGGCTCAAGATGGCATTAAATAGTCTATTTAATGCCATACTGAGCCTCATTTATAAAGACACTTGGAGTGCCATACCACCTGCCTGCTGCATCTCTCTATGTATAGGCACCCAGTGCATAAGCGCCATTCCAGGGAGAGCAAGACCATGTGGACGTGTTCCCACAAACAAGATCGACCCCTTTGAGTGGAAAGTGGAACACTATAAATTGGGCCATCAATTACGATTAAAGGAATACTTCGACTCTAGCCAACCCACGGTAACAGATAACACCACCCTTCCCCCTCCACTGCGCAAAAAAATCAAAATTCGATCCAACATCTCAAAATCAAGCGATCCGCACATACTGCAAAACTATTGACCATCAAATACAGTGCATCATCAAACAAGATTCTCAAGGTCATTCCAACCTTACAAAAAATGAGTGGGATGCGCTACTTAAACTCAGCAAGTATGATGATGTTGTATTTCGACCAGCTGACAAGGGGGGTGCCCTTGTGATCCAGAATACCGTGGATTACGTGGCCGAATTGAACCGTCATTTAGAAGACTGCCACACTTATCGTAAATTAACTCAAGATCCTACCGCAAGATTTAAGCGAGAATTGGACCTCATTTTGATGCGAGCATTAAGTGAGGGACTATTATCCAAAGAGGAATGTGATGCATTAACCACTCCTATTCCAGTCATACCCATCCTTTATTCTGTGCCCAAAATTCATAAAAATAGCCTTAAACTACCAGCACGTCCTATTATTTCTGCAAGGGGTTCCCTTTACCAATGCGTTTCCATATTCTTGGATTTTTATTTACAGCCATGTATCCAAGCCAAAAATTCCTGTTTAAAGGACACTACAGATCAACTGACCCAACTTGGGAACATTCCATCTGTCCCCTCAAATTGCTCACTGGCCATAATTGATGTCAGTAACTTGTATACGTGTATACCTCATGATCAGGGGTTGATGGCAGTAAGGACCCTGATCACTAATAGTATTCACTACAAGGGCCCCAATATTGACATTTTCATGGAATTATTACAACTTACTTTACAGCGTAATTATTTTATGTTTAACAATCAGTATTTCCTTCAATTACAGGGTTGCTCTATGGGTAGCAACGTGTCTCCTTCTTTTGCGAACAGTTTCATGTTCCAAATTGAGGATGATTTGTTTTTTTCCAATATTACAGTTCGCTCTAATATTTTACTGTATTTGAGGTTTATTGATGACCTGTTGGTCCTGTGGACATGCACAGAGGATGCCTTAATTTCCTTACTTGACATTCACAATGATTCTTCTACTCCGGTAAAATTTACATATTGCATTGATGCGGTAAGTGTCAATAACCTGGATGTACAAATCAGGGTCTGTGACAATAAGATTACTACTGATATATATGTAAAACCCACAGATCGCAATAACATCTTACTTCCATCTAGTCACCACCCTGCATCACTACGCAGGGGGCTTCCGTACTTTCAGATGCTCAGAGTACGGAGGATTGTGAGTGACGATACCAGAATTGAGCCAGCATTAGATGACATGATATCAAAATTTGCAGCCAGAGGTTATCAACTCTCAGAGTTAAAAGCAATAAAAATTAAGGTTATGAAAATACCTCAATCCAAATTATTGGAACAGTCTAAGAAAAAAACAGGACAGGAGAAATTCATCTGGGTTAACAAATTTAACACTTTGAGTCACAAAATTAACCGCACCAGTAAAAACTTTTGGCCTATAATACAATCCGGCAAATAGTTAAGTGCATTATCTAATACCCATTTAATGCCTGCATACAAACGCGGGCGCAATTTACGTGACCACCTAGTTAAAACTAATATCCAGTTTCCAACACCCTCCTTGTCAGCAGCAAAAACCTTTTTAAACCCTTATAAAGCAGGGTGTTTTAAATGTTTGGGCTGCACCACATGTAATCACATGATAGTGGGCAACAGTTTCAGTCATCCTAAGACTGGAAACGCTACAAAATTCGCCATAGACTTACGTGCTCTACAAAATTCGTCATTTACTTATTGAGTTGTCCGTGTTGCCTACATTATGTAGGTAAGACGGAATGCACATTTAAGGAACGTATGGCGGGGCATCGTACCACCATCAGAGCAGCTTTATCAACTGGCAGAAGTGACCAACCGGTCGCACGGCACTTTGTGAATGCGAAGCATTCACTTGCTGTTCTTAAACATCAAATTATAGATCATGTTCCCCCACTCAAACGGGGAGGTGACAGGGGACTTCCATTACTTAAAGCTGAAGCAAGGTGGATTTTCTTGCTTAACACCTTGTCCCCGAAAGGGCTCAACGAACATTCAGGCTTACACTGCTTTCTTTAAAGTATGATAGGTCCTTTCTTTGCCCCTCATTTTTTACATTTAGATTATTTTGAGTAAAGTGGTCCATTCCTTTGTTATGTAAAATTTGCACATCCCTGTAGGGTCCTAATTTGTGCATTTTAATATTCCCTTTTCCCTCTTTCCATTAATGGCTAGCAAGTCTTTATTCAGTAGCAGCTAGTATGTACTAACATTAGCCTGTTACATTTACATTTCTAAGTAACAACTTCTTACATTATAGGATCCACATCAGGCAGCGATTAAAAAATATATACGTGAAAATATATATGTACAAAACATAGTCATTATGATTGCATCTAAATGAAGCTCCTTTATTATGCATATTTTATAGCATTCAATCAATTGTTTATTGTGATTGGTTATAATGATATGCTGTGCATAACCAGATTCAGTCTTGTTTATTAATTTGCATGTATGTTGTTATATGCCACACAGCTTACGCTGTTAATTGTTCACACAGGTGTCCTGGGGTTCTCCATGACGCCGCGGCCGGCGCGGCTCCGTGACGTCATCTTTGATGGCAGAGACGCGGCGGACGGCGGGCGCCATGAAAGACCTCAGACAAGTATAAAGGTATGTGATGTTAATGTTTGATTTATGTCCTGAGGAAAATGTTCACTTGAATAACATTGAAACGTTGACAACACAGTGATTGTGTCCTTTTTCATTCCCTGACCGGGAGCCGTGAGTGCCGCTGACTACTTTGTTTATTTATGGACATCCATTCTATGTCTGTTACTGGGAAGGCACCGGCTTTAGTTACATGTCTGTAATGGAATGGAGTGCTGCTGATCTCTATAGTATATATATATATATATATATATATATATATATATATACTGTATAGAGAGTGTTAAATAAAAAGATCTCCATTGGAGATCTTTTTATTGGAGGACAATATTTACTACTAAGACAGGAGCTCATTCAGCTACAGGTGCCTGCAATGTGCTGATTCCCGCAGCTGGAGTCAACCTACCTCGGTCTGAGGATTCTTCTCCTACTACCTTGTGGGGATTACACGTAATGCTCCCTGAGTGGAGAACTTTCATTGTAATTGCAAAGTCTTACTTGTGAATTTAAATAGCGTTACAGGTTAAATCCTAAGAGACTGCATCAGTGACAATAACTTAATTGGGAGTAATCCAAATATATACAACTGCAGTGTCACGAGTAAAGTTGTTATGTACAGATAAAACTAATTATTTAAATAAATATCTGGAGTCAATTAAATTCTTGCCATACTGAAATTTGTGTCTTTTTGAGTGTCTTTATGACCTAATCTGCCTTTGTAATAAGGTGGACATAAGCTATTGGGAGTGCAGCTAGTGATAGGAATAACCCTTCATTCTGGTTTCAAGCTAGTACCTTGTTTGCAGAAGGCACACTGGGAGGTCCCATCCAGCACTGTCACAGCTGCCCTGATTGAATGTGGCCAGTGCGGCCAGGTCCCGGATGTTGCCTGCGACTCCCATGACCTCTGCTGTCTGCAGGAACAAGCAAGTGGGCGGGGCTGGGTGATCGCCCTTATTGCCCCCCTTAAAATCCACCACTTTTTAACAATTACCAGCCAGGATGGTATATCACTTACTATCTCTCCACAGTAGAATAATATTGCAGATGCCTTCTTACTCCTGATGTTAAATGCTGGCAATATTTCTGTATCTCCTGACATGGGATAAAAGCTCACACAGCATCCTTCACCATGAATACTCCCCATTGATGGCACCTTAATGCCTAGTCAGCTCCTGCACTACAGAAGTCCAGCTACTGCTCTCTAGGCCATCTTTCCAGATATTCACACCCCAGACAAACTCACTGCTCCTTTTCAAAAGTCCCGCAAATTCCTCCAGGGGAAGACATGCCTTCCAGGGCTGTCCAAGGAGTGGTGCTCTCTGCTTATTGGACCTGAAGAATAGGGGTTAGGCAAGATTCTGAGGCAATACACAGGTCTCCTATCAGACTGGCTCTAACATCTGGGGTGTCAGACCAACCCTAAAAACACCAACTGGCATCCTGCATTGTATTCTTATTGATTTTATATCTCCCCCCCCCCCCCCCCCCCCACCTCCACATGCTGGAGATACAGTAACAGCTTTAATTAATCTCTATGACCTTTATTATATGTGAGAAGTAATGGTTTTAATTATTCTGTATCTTATATATGCTACATACTTCCTGTTCTGATCTATTTAGTTATTTAGTGGCCGTCTATTTAAATGTGTCAATTTTATTCTGGAGTCCCTTAACATACAGATGTGTCCACTTACATCTTTGCTATTTTGCTCAATTTGGCACAACATGCAAAACACGGCTAAGCTGTTTTTCACGAGTAGTGAGTAGATGGATTTTAAAAATCATGGCTAAATATCTGTGTCTATGGCATCCAAAACCACGCCGTACATGGCGGAATATAGCAAAGATGTATGTGGACACATCTATATTATAACATCTGTTTGTGTTCTACTGTGAAACGTATGGGCACTTCCGATTTCTGCCACTTTGGTGTTTTCCTGTAAACAATGCAATGCAGCATTTCGTGCAGATAGAGCTGCAGTCGCACACAGAATCAAATCATGCCGCATATCATTTTAATCAGCAAAATCTGCTTGTGTGTCTTATTTGCATTGCAATACAACTAAGATGCATTTGGGGAAAAAAGACATTTGACATGTGCCTCGATTGCCTCGATTCATGAGACATGTGCCTCGATTCATTACATAAGCTACTGCATACAGAGACTGTATATGGAGCAGAACAGAACTTGTATTGGGAAAAAGTTGTGTTTGCTACATAGTAGCTCTTTGTGTCCAGATTCAGAGACACATGTATCATACAGTAAATCAAATAAACCAGCACAGTCTCCTCGTGCATACTAGCACATTGCATTGCGAATAAGAATTATCTTCAGCAGAAAAGAAAGAAAAAAGATTGCCAACACTAGAAGATACGCGACCTGGTATGTCATGAAGGACTGTTTGGCATGACTGCAGCAAAGATGTATGAAGACATATCTGTAACTGTTCATAAAATCTATAAAAGATGCCTATGAGCTGCTCCTCTTATACAGGTCCATGCCACATCAGGTCTAATAACAAAATACAAACAATAAAAACACCAAGATGTTCTTTATAGTGTAGAAAATTATGACAATTTCATCAAATGACATAAGATGAATTGGTATTATGCGTACATTAAAAATTCTTATCTGGATATTGCGGGATTTTGCTACAAATTCAGATGATTCCTAGTTTGGTTTATTTTTCAAAAATGCTATTTCAGGTTCTACAAGGATACCCTTCCACCAAAGGCACCCAAAAAACATGGCCCAAGGACTTTCATTGTGTACTATAATAACAATAATACAAATAATAAACAGAACTCAAATATTCTTACATTAAAATTATATTCTTGTAGCATGTACTGTAAGTGACCACCTGCCCTGACAGTTGTTAAACAAGAGTCCACAATTACCCTACTTAGGATGTGAGTTCTTAGTCGGCATGTTTGTCAATTAGGGTAGTACAGCTATCATCATAAAATCATGTTTGATCATAAGCGGCTACTTCAGACAAAATGCCAATTCTGCAACACATCCTAAATGAAACTGTACAACAACATCTTCAAAATACATCAAACATGAGTTGCAGTGTAAAAATGTGTTTTGTATGTATGTACAGTATGTATACAGTATATGTACATATGTATGTATGTATGTATGTATGTATGTTTAACCTACATTATCCAACTTAAAATACTGACAGGGTTTAAACAAAAAAAATCACTTGTTTCGGGATCAGGACCATACAAATGCTGCACCAATTGGGATGAAACCAATGCAACATGGTCCAGTTGGATTCTGCCCAAGCTTTGGAGGGTTAGGTTTCCAGTTGGACCTCAAGGCAGAATGTGCCAGCTGGAACTTTGACCCGAGGGAGCCTGATCTTGGCCTTCCACTAGATGTATTTGGGAGAAAACTTCACAGAGTGGTAACACTGGATCTCAGAAGACATATTAGAGGGTTGGAGTCGGTTGGACCTCACGGCTGAATGCGCTGCGCAGAACTTTTACCCAGATAACCTATTCTGGACTTTCCACTGGATTGATTTTGAGGAAAACAGGAGACATACAGTACTAGTGGTTTAGGGTCCTGGTCAGACCTCCTATCAGTGTATGCTGGCCCGCCACTATATGGATTTGGAAGAAAACTTCACAGAGAGGAAACACTGCATCCTGGAAGACATACTAGAAGGTTGGAGATGGTTGGGCCTCATGGTGGAATGCATTGGCTAGAACTAGGAAACACCCATGAGGTGGATGCCAAGTGTCCCAGTCTGATGTATGTTGGGTAGAACTTTAACCATCATTCAATGACCTCAAATAACTGACTGGAATAATTATAAATCAATGAACTAAAATAACTGACAGAAATGGAGGAGAGAAGAAAAAAAAGTTGTGTACCCAAAAGCCTTGGAAAAGCAAGATGGTTAACAGTAGGAAAACTTTAAAACCATATTGAAATGGAAAAGTGATTATAAAACTGAACAGAAAGAAAAGCTGGGGATCAGGGCTACTGGTGACACCCCAAAAATGACACTTGGCAACTACCTCATGGGTGTGTTGGAAGAACTAATAAGCTACTAAGGAGCATATTTATTACCCTTTTTTAACTAAAATATTGTGAAAAAGGGTGTTTTTACACACTTTTTGCATTATTTTCATTTCACCTGAATGCATTAAAGGGCTTCTGAAACAGTTTTAATGAAAAACTGCTCCAACCCCTTTACTTGTCATTTTTTTTTTTAGTAACCCGGATTGCATTTCCCATACATATAATGGGAAATGTGATTTGACTGAATTCACCGATTTTGACCACACAAGTCCTGGAGTGCCGCCGTCTTTTCTTCGATTATATATATATATATATAGAACAACAGGGGGTACCTTCAATTATTGTCCATAGAGAAGGAAACCAGGCGGCACTCCAAGGATTTGGTGCAAACAAAAAATCTTTGTATTAAAGTGACAGTGCAAATAAATTAGTACAGCATAGTGCAAGCCACCGACGTTTCAACGCCCATCCGGCGTTTTTTTCAAGGTGCTAACGTCGGTGGCTTGCACTATGCTGTACTAATTTATTTGCACTGTCACTTTAATACAAAGATTTTTTGTTTGCACCAAATCCTTGGAGTGCCGCCTGGTTTCCTTCTCTATGGACAATAATTGAAGGTACCCCCTGTTGTTCTATAGCGTTCGGAGGAGGGCACCCAGGTGGATGACAGTATGAATGGGAGTGCCATAAAAATATAAGGATATATATATATATATATATATATATATATACACAGTATGAAGTAAAATTTGATTGATGAACAAGCTACTCAGTATGTGGCTGGAGGGAACTGCCAACACAAGGATCAAGAGGCTAACAATACCTGTGAGAGACAGGTCTGAAGAGGCTTTTGATGCTAATGCAGACTACCTGCCTTGTCAGATAGGAGTCAGTAAGCTAGTACCCTAAATGAGGACTAGGTTATTTGTTGTTTTAAATTTACATGTATATGTAATGCTGCCAGTAAAGCTCTTTTAATATTTTTTTTTACAAGAAAAGCTATGTGGACTCTGATTAAGCACATAGACATTGAACCAGAGCACCCCTCTACCAAGTTAAATACCCCATGTTGCTACAATACATATGCAGGTATATCAGTAATTATTTGCTTATTAATAATTATAATTTAGACAATACTGCCCCCTGCTGCTAATACAAAATATAGCTTATAGTATGTACATTACTTTAAGAACATTTACGGAGTAGAATAGCACATGCGTTAACTATTAAATGATGTTTAATTCAAAAAGGTATAAAAACCCCTTCCATGCATAATAAAGAGATATTACTACTAGAATACTATAAGTACAGTATGTGTGTTTGTGTTCTCTTACTCTCCAGCCCTTAACTCACTGTTCTTTTGATAGCCAGGTTATGTGACAACTTGCCAATGTCAAGCTCTAATGCAACAATTCTAAATACCTAGTATTTCCATTTTCAAAAAAATCTTAAATAACTTTACATTATGAATATATAGATGAAACATTAACTTGATTATAATAGAAAAACATATAAGAGATTTCACATGTCACATTTGCTACAAAAACGACATCACAGATAGATAGATAGATAGATAAAATCACTAACAAGTGCTATTATTTGGCAACATAGGTTGTATAACAGCCCCTCATACGTCATACCATTTGTATAATTTACTTGCCTTTGCAATAGGGTTGGATAGAAAATATGAAAGGTAAGATTGGTCACTGGAAGTATGTAAAAGACAAAGGGGACAGGGGCTAATTCAGACCTGTTCGCTATTTAGGGGATTTTTGCTGTCCTGCGTTCGCATAGTCGTCGCCCATAGGGGAGTGTAGTTTTGCTTTGCAAGTGTGCGAACGCATGTGTAGCAGAGCTATACAAACAGATTTTGTGCAGCCTCTGAGTAGCTCAGGACATACTCAGCCGCTGCGATCACATCAGAGTGTCCGGGACCGGAAATTACATCAGGAACCCTTCCTACAAACGCTTGGACACTCTCAGAAAATGGTCAGTTGCCACCCACGAACACCATCTATCTGTCAATTTCCTTGCGAACACCCGTGTGAATGGATCCGTCACACAAACCCATCGCTGAGCGGCGATCCGCATTGTACCCATGCGACACACCTGTGCATTGCAGTGCATACGCATGCACAGTTTAGAGCTGATCGCCCGCTGTATGAAAATGCAGCCTAGCGATCAGGTCTGAATTAAGCCCACAGTTGGAGCTATCTGCACAGAGGGCATAATTCAGACCTGATCGTAGATGTGCTAAATTTAGCACATATACGATCAGTTACACAGACATGTGGGGGGAAGTCCAGCACAGGGCTAGTCCGCCCCACATGTCAGGCCCTACCACCCCTCCACACAAGTACAAAAGCATTGCACAGCAGTGATGCTTTTGTACTTCACAAGTAGCTCCCTACCAGCGCAGATCCTTTGCGCTGGCAGGGAGCTACCCATCGCTGTCCGGGTCACAGTGGCTTAGTGTGATGTCATGCAGCCACCGGGGCCTACCCCCTCACGGTCCGGGAACACCTGTGTAGCCCGGACCGTGACCCTAAAACGGCTGCCAGATGCCGCCGGCCTGCCCCCTCCCGCCCAGCGACTGCCTCTGCTTGTCAATCAGGCAGAGGCGATCACAAGGCTGAGATGGCCATTAGATGTCTGGCATGCGCCAGCACACTGCTGCGCCGGCGCATGCGCATTTCTGACCTGATTGGCTGCTGTGTGAAAATGCACTGCAGTGATCAGATCTGAATTAGGCCCAGAGAGAAAGGCTGCAAAGACAGAGGAGGGACAAATGAAACATTATTGATTTCTCTCCTCTCTCAACACTGGCTTCACAAATGTCCCTATAGAACAAATTTTACTCTCTGTTATTTTATGGTTATGAAAGGGTT